>NC_086194.1:115624269-115924407 GCF_035770615.1 Melospiza melodia melodia | reverse complement strand
CATCATTCAAGTTTGCTATATTTCTCCACAGATAAAGGAGGAAAAAAAAAATCAGCTGCCAGAGCTCTGAACACAGCACTGTTTCCCTCATCTAGAGGTCTTTGGATTTGGAAAGGCTCATCCAACAGAATACTTCACCAGCTTCCTGACAGACCCAGGAATTTATGTTATCAGTACATTTCCACTTCCAGCTTCTGTTAGCCAAAGAGATAATAAACAATAAGTATCATATAATTTCTTAAGGCAGAGGGAAAATGAAACCAATACTTACATCTGTGAAAGTATTATAATTTCTATGGAGAATCAGCTGCTGGTGGCCAGTGGGTGCTCACCACTGCTGTTCAACAAAGAGTTCATTACCCAGTAACAGGACAGAGAACAAAGACAATATTCCTAATGACTTCCATCCTCATTTCCATGAGCTACTTGTGAAAGGCCTATGACAGATAAGCAAGAAAAAGAATCTTTGTTCTAAAATTTTATGTACAAACTCATCAAATAGAATTTTGAAATGAATGCAATAAATTTCTGCAATAAAATATAGGTGAAACCTTCTGCACACCATCTTGCTCTAAGGTGGTATAGCACTAAAATGTGTAATTTCTCTACTGAAGGAAGACATCACACATGGAAGACCACACTCACATCTGCATAATTGCCCATTTGTAATAAGGCTGTGTTCTGCAACTTGTACATGCTTCAAACGCTTTTCTGCAGCTGTAGCCTCATCAGAATCAAACACGACCTCCTAAATTTGCTCTAACTCTTCTAACAGTATTCAGAAACAACACCATTTAAATCAGCAGATCTGCTTGCAGACCAGCATGCTGCTGTGCTGAATAAAAAAAGATCTTTGCATATATAATTGTTTAGCACTTCTTACTTTAGAATGAGAAATGGATAGAGGCTTATATATTAATTATGCCTCCCAACAGGAAAAATAATGTTGTGGCTCAAACATGTACGGTTCTTTTAAAAGAAAACACCAAAACAAAACCCCTTTTTTTATAAAAGCATTATGACTTAAAGGAATGTAAAATTACTTTATATTTGTCCTCTACATTTAGAAATACGCAGAACTGATGGACTGAATGCCAAAAACCTTGAGTCACTAACCTCAAGCAAGCTAGCTATAAATTCTTAGGGACTCTTGAAAATATTTACTTAGAAGGCTTCCTCTTCCCTCCACCCATTCATATTACAAATTGAGAGGAATAATAGCTTGATCTCATCAATGATGAGTCAACAATCCTAAAGAATGACTGGTCAAAAGACAGCCCAAACTTCTCACTCAGCTTCCAGCTAGGGGAGAGAGGGAAGAAATCTAGGCATGCATCTGCAAATCTTACAAAAACATTTGCAATGCAAGGATTTATTGGGGGTACACATTCTACCAAGGCTCACCCTCACATAGTCAGTTGAGAAATTGAATAAAAACTCAGAAACTTGCTGGACCACAAAAATACTGTTTGAATAAAGAATAAATTTCTATTTTAAATGGTTTATAAAGGGCCAGATTTAAATAGAACAATGAAGTTAGTCTGGTTTTAGCTCTTATATAAGCAAAATGCAAAGTTCAGATGAGACAAGCAGGAAGTTCTATAGTGAAGCAGGTACAACATGACCTAGGTACAATGTCAGCAAGTGTTCTCAAGGGAGGACTCACAAGTCTGTAAACTGTTTATAATCAACATCAAATTAGTTTGTTGTAATTTTCAAATTGTTTTACCTACACACATTCACCTCCCCCAGGAACATTGATGCAGCACAGCTCCTGCAGGCTGAGCAGCTGAGATTCAGATGAATGATCTGAGGATTTCTTTTTGTTTCCAAGTGACACATCAAGTGTGTGAAAAGGGGGTAAATATATCAGCAAAGGCAAGGTTGTTTGTACTTCAGCATGCACACATAAAGTGGCTTCAGATTCCATTTGTTTTAGTCCTTGTTAGCCCTATGTCTCACACCTCAGAAATCTCTTCCCAAACACCAATGTGAAGCAAGGAACTGGTCTAGTCAACCAATATTGCTTTCCTGTTTTGGGCTGGAATAGAGTTGCTTTTCTTCTTAGTCACTGGTGCAGTGCTGTACTTTGGATTTAGTATGACAAACATGATGACAACACACTGATGTTTTGTTTGTTGCTAACTGGGGCTTACCTTAAGTCAGTGACTGCTCAGTTTCCCAAGCACTGACAGCAAGCTGGTGCAAAAGAAGCTGGGAGGGAGGAAAGCCAGGACTGCTCTTCAGAAAGAGTCAAGACTTGCAGTTTTTTCATAAATTCCTTTTCTAGTGTGAGAGATCATCACTAACTCCCTGCAATATCATTATGAAAGTATGAAGCCTCATACAGAAAACAGCTAATGGCTTTAAGATTAGGTAAAGTAAGTAGGAGTAGCAGATTACAGTTCCACAGTTATTATTGTCCCTTATTTTCCCTTCTGCTTTTCAATATGTATCTCTTCTCCTAACTCTCACGAATTCCATAAACTCTTCATTTAGAAAGCAGCACATCTAAGCCAGCTCTTTTCCCACTTTTAACACCAGGCAAAAAGGAAAGGAGTACAGTAAGCATCTGCTGCTTCTTCCAAGCTGTTTCTGGTAGAATAGATTAAAAGCGAACACTCACACAAAGATTTCTCAGCAAGCCATTCTCACAGAACATGAATTAAAATGATTACTTGGTGGATGGAATGCCATCCTCACTCAAAACCAACAAACACAAATATGAGACATCACTCAGTTATCAAATATTTATTCCTGTTAGACCTCAGTGAGGCTACACATCACTGAAAATGGTCCCAGCTATTAGTCATCCAGATTTTCCCACTTCAAAAGCAACTCACTGATCATCAAAAGGCTTCCTGCCGCCTGTCAGGCAGACTCTAGAACACCCAGCACAGTAAGACACCAGATCTCTTCTTTTTTTAGAAGGGGTAAGGGACTTTCAAAGAGGAGGATTAGAAGAAATTCTGCTCTGGACACTTCCTCTTCCCAGCCTCTTTTTTTTTTTTTTTCTCCAAAAACTTGTAGCCAAAACAACCCTTTGACATAATTTTCATATTCATGCAAAGACTTAAGGTTTTCAATCATTTCTCCTAACAAATCAACTTTAATGTCACTTTTTTTTCCTTCTGATATCAGCACTTGGCTTAAATTAAAAATAGTGACTCAAAAATGTTACCATGCAAAAACATGGGTTTAAAAACCAAATTATTTCAATATACTTGAAATGCTCTACTGGAGAATTTATTCTTCCTCCTTCCATAAATCAGTAAGGTCAAAACCAACTGTCCTAAATAGTGGTTATTACAAATAATCACAAAATCTGTTTTATTTTCATGAAAAAACTGCATTTTTTTCACCTCTCTGCCAGAGGCAAAAGAAAGAACTTCAGTCCTGCTCTAAAAGCCAAGCTGAATTCTCTGCAAGCTCTGCATCCTTCAGCAGCAACCAGCAACTCATGGCTTGTGCCTGTTGTTTGAAGCCCAGGGAAAATCCATGACTGCAAAGGGGAACATATTTAACCAACAGCAGCAGAAATTGAAGGGTATCTGTCAGGCCAGAGAGAAAGTGCTGAAGTGCAATTTTCCCTTTGCCTGTCCTACATTAATGATTAATTTTGTGACAACCACAGTAATTGCTGCTCAGCTCCTCATATTTTCATTACAGCTGGAGTAGAACAAATTCAGAACTAAATATTCATATTAAACAATCAAAACCTCAGATTTCTCTTGCATACGCAACAGTTACTAATTCAACTGCACTTTAGTTAGAACATAGAATAGAACATAGAATACTTTGAACTAAACTTTAGGCTTGCAACCATTCCATACATAAGTATATTTTCAAAATATGACAACCCCACACTTTTTAAAATATTTATCATAATTTAAAAAAATCCTCTTTCTCCATTACTAGAAGTTTAGCTTTCAAATATCTATCCTAAATTTCTAAAACTGCAAATTAAAAGCCAACCTTGTACTTTAGGACACTTACCTGTGTTTTCTAAAGCTTTCACCGGGAAAAAAAAAAAACAAAAACCTCTAGTCCAAAACACTGTAATTTCCTAAGACATTATGCTCCCTTGAAACAAAAGGTAACTAGAAAAATATTTCTTTTAAATCTCTTATTATATGACCATTTTGTGGTGCTTTGAAATATACAAGGGTAATTATTACAACTATAATTCAGTATAGAAACACAGACTTTAACAAGGACAGGCTTAGTATCTCTCGTCTAATAAACTCTTTTATTTAAAATACTTTAGTTTGACACAGCAGCCCTCCCACATTCCAAAGAAAAGCAGAATTCCTGCAGTAATGTACCACGATTTGTCCCCTGGTCTCTCACTGAGGTACTAGCAGCTTAATAGCCTTTGGGAAAGTCAAACACCCTGACTGAGGGCAAGTCTCTCCCTGCAAATACAGCATTCAGAGAACTTTCATAAAAGCACTGGTACAAGAGCCAGCAGAAGTGTGGTATCTCACACTTTCTCCACGAGGGCCTTTGAACTGGATAGCAAATAACTCGGAACTATTTTCACAGAATCTAAAATTTATTGCAAGAAATGAAGAGGAAGGGGACAGCTTCAAAAAAAAAGAAAATCATTCATCTTCTGCTTCTGATCCCTCTTAAGTGACATGAAAAAGTATTACAAGAACACTGTTCCCTGAACCCCCAGTGCCAATTGCAGGCACTCATGTCAGGGGCTGTTCCTTCAGCTTCCTGCTTAAAATGCGAGTACAAGTGAAATCCCATGGGGCAGCCAGACAAATTTAGAACAATGCTAGTTTAATATGGCATATCCACTCTGCCTTCTGCATGAATTTATTATCCAAGAGTACAGATCAGAAGCAAAGCTGCTGCACAGCCCAGCTGCAGAGGGAGAGTCCCTGGAGCACCCACCCAGACACAGACAACCTGCAGGCACTAAGGCTCATGCTCTATCTCCCTGCATACCCAAAACCATTGTGCTTTACTAGATGAGGGCCATGAGGACCAAGTGCCCCAGCAGTACACAGCTGATCAGAAAAGTGACCTGTTTCCCAGAAGGAAATTGTGAAGTTCATAAAGGATTCAAAACTTTGTCTGCCCAGGGAAACCTCCAACACCAGCAGCACTGCCCCTGGCATGCAGCTGCATGGCAAGAACCAGGCCAACAGCAAGTGTTATGTCAGGCTTAGAAACTGAGAGGCAGCAACAGAAATATGTTTTCAGTCTTTTCCAGCTAAGGATTTTGTTTCCATTGGAAAGAAAAACCAAATTGTTCAGTGGTGAACAACAGAGCCAATTAGCAGGCATGTAGTTCTGCAATGCAGTGTGCTACTTGCCAATCACAAATTGAATCAATAGCTGAATGACTTAGTCATAAATCAATACAACTAACCCAGCTGGTCTTACTCATACATAAACATTCCCGACGATTCAAAACATGGCACAAGATTTACTTTGTCAGGGCAGTGTTTTGGGAACAGCTGAAGTCAGGGCAGTGCTCAAGCTCTCTGAGCAATATCTGCAAATGTGGAAACGAGAATGTTATGTAACCTACACGAAAGCCACCAGGCTACCCCCACACAAAAAATACAGCATTTTACCATCCAAAGCTGGTTGTCTAGAGGTCTTTGCAAGCTCCAGTATGAGAGATTAAGATTTCCCTCGCCTTATTTATCAAGAAACTAACTGCTAACAGCTTAGAAGTTGAAGGTCATCTTTGCCCTGTCCAGCTGTGCAGGTAAAAAAAAAAAAACATTCATCAAGGACCAAAAGCTGCTCCACATTTTTCCACAATTACAGAAGTTATTCAAGGACATGCTTAACTTCTCACCAGTCCTAAGAAAGTGAAGAAACTCACATGCCTGCCAAATTCAGCAAGGTACATACTCATGTTTATGTTCTGACCAAAAATATCTTCAGCCATCTAATTAAAATATCAAGGTAGCTGAGCAATCAGTGTGATAGCAAACTCCTGAAAAACACTGATTTTAGTTCTTAAGTCTAACATTTAAACTACAGTATCATCAGGCTTTAGCCAAGGGGAAAAATATCTATTATGCATGACTCTTTGCACATTCAAATCTGAACAGGGCTCACACTTAAACCATGAAGCCAAAATACACTCAGAGTTCCAAATTCCTTTTGGGGATTAAGTCTGTAAAGCACCTTGATTACACAAAGGTTGGGTTCACTTTTCATTGACTTTTTAACAGTCTCATTATATTATTGGCTCTTTTTGTCCTCCAAAGCCTTTTTGTTACAATTACCAGATACAAGTCTCAAATACTAAAGCTAAAATTATTGAATACGTGACCAAACTCTTTTATTTCCAGGGTAGTCTATACAGAGCAGAAGAAAGTGGCCCAGGACAGATCTTCAGCATTTTGCCAACAGTGTTTGGAGCTTCAGATCTTCAGTCTCATGGATGCTCCAGTCTTGAATTCTTTAGCAAAATGTTATAGCTTAATGAAGAGACTAGCTCAATGGTAAATCAGTGACCTTACTGCATGTGACATTTTCCATGTTCCAGTACATAAAAACCATAATATCATAATCTGGTCTAAGATTAACTAAGCAGAGGATACATGCAACTGCCTGTGTGGGGGTGTGCAGATTTCATACCAAGACTAAAAATACAAACCCAGTCTAAAACCCAAATAGATTCATAAAAAGAAATGATGTGTGAACTGCCCTGTGAATCCCTTTGGAAACAATACCCACCTCTATGCATTACTCTAGACAGAGTACAAGAATACTAACCACTTATGACTTAGAGACTGCCACAAGAAGTAGAAAAACACAGATTTTTTTTTTAAACAAATATATGGTGCAAGCTACAAGAAAAGAGGGCCATATTCCATAAGTTTGCTTCAGATTTTTCCCTAGTATCAAATATCTAACTCTATTGTCAAACAAGCAATTAGCAGCTAAACCTCTGCAAGATGAGCTCAAGAACAAGAACACATCCCAAGGCCAAATCAAACTAGTGAGGATGTCAAGAAACAGGTCTGCAAAAACTGATGCTGTACTGTAGAGAAATAGATTGGAATATATAGAAAATTATTCACCACTGAAATGAGGTCCCATCTTTTGGAGATAACTGAATCAGCATTCTATTACACTAACTTTCCTGTGAAGAAACAGATGAACTTTTATTAAATCCCCTGGCTCACTGGCTGGTGTAACCCAAAAAATCCAAGGCAAATTCATCAGTATGTGCAGAACAGCAGCAAATTTTATTTGTAATGTAGAAGGTAAGTTTAAGATCTTTCTGAAACCTCTATTCCTGTGAAATGAATTTGAATTTACACTTGAGAAGAGCAAAAAGTACTGTGGGAGGATGGGATATGATTGAAGGAGTCTGATATGCCCATCCTATAATCTCTTACTTTGAATGCCCTACATAGCTTCTACAAATTGAGCTGAAACATCACAAGCTCTTAAATTAGAGCTTTAGGCAGAAGCCTAAAGCCAGACTGGCAGAATTTGTCTGTACTGAAGTTTTATTTTGGATAGAACTGTCACATCTCTAATATTTAAATGGAATTGTCTAAATAATTTATGACATGCTAAGCATGTGAAGTGCATGATCAAGGCACTGTTCCCAGAACAAGGAATATAGGTTTCACTTACTGAAAAATCAAAATATTGTATTTAGGATGGTGAAATCCCTCCATCTGCAGATTCAGATATTTGAGCAAAATTAATTTGGATGTTCTACACCTATGGTTAGAAAATGAGAAAGACCAGATTAGTAACCAAATTATAACTGCAGAGATCTGTACGCTGAACTACCTTCCCCAGACTTCTACAAGCATAGTCCTCCTATAATCCGCCTTCTAAAACAGAAAAATGGAACACTTCTAAGGTATTAAGAGGCCAACATATCCACTGAGTTTGTGAATTTGTGAACAGAAAAGACCAGCATTACATTTCCCTGACAATTTTGCATAGGACTAAGAATGTAACAATGGAGCATAGAGCAGTTGGTGGCATTATTCCCCAAAGCCCATGAGATGACATGGCACATTTGATCCATGCATGAAGATAAGATCAGCTAGGCACATGTCAATCACTCCTGACTCTCCTGAGATTACCAAGGCAGAACTGTGATAAAGTGCAGCTACTCCAATTTCTAAATAGAGTGCACCAAAGCAAGCAGAGCCTGCTTCCCTGGGCTGTCCTCATGGGGAAGCCTTTGCTCCTCTCATGCAGGCTGGACCCTCTATTTCAGCTTCTGCAAGCTGCCTTTCACATCCTGCCCATGCACAGCTGATCCTGTTCCCCAGGAACCTCTCAGCCAGCATGCAGGGCTGCTGCTGAAAACCCCAAAGTACATCCCTGCTCCAAGCCATAGTCCCTCAGCCTCTTCCTACAGGACAAGGGTTCCCATCCTGATGGGCTCTGCTGAATGTGTGTCTTGCACTGAGAAGGGGGCTGGTCCAAAGCTGCATGCAGCAGCCTAGGTATGGCCTGAAAAGCGACAAGTCGTTATTCAATCCCCTTCCTTGCAAGTGATGCAGCTCAACTGTAGATTTTGCAGCACAACCAGAGTGTTGTTCCTCCCATTTGTTTTCCAGGCCCCATGCATCCATATACATACATTTTATACAGGTGTATTTTTGCCCTGTTTTATTGTTTCTGAGCTGTCTCACGTAACTGCCAGTTTGCGCCGTCACATATGGTGTCCTAAGTTGTCCCTTATTAAAGCTGTCCTCATCAGTCTGGCCAGCCTGTTGGCAAAGCTGCTGTTGTCCCATTTGGTCAGGTAGATCCTCCTCTCCACAGCAATCCTTCATCTTTTAAAAGGGTGTTGTAGCTGTAAAAGCCAGTTTGCCACCTAAAACGCCAGGTCTATACACAGAAATATCACTCTATTTTCCATCTTTCCTGATTCTACACAGATGGTTCCCCTCCTACAGGCAAGTCATCGCATCCTCCTCCCCTGCCCCAGCCCAAGCTCCAGCATTCTGCTGAGGGTCTGTGAGGTACCAAGGAAGCTCCTGGAAGAGAGACCCTGCCCTGCAGAGCAGGGCCACCCAACAGTAGCCACCTCTTGCATCCTCAGCTGAATATGGCCAGTTTCTAGTTGCTTCAAGATTAACACTATTTCCTTAACACAGATTCTTCCTCCAAAAATGACCAATATTTATCCCCTCGTTAAACAGCCCTAGGAAGAAATGGGACAGATTCTGACTCAACAGAGCAATCCTCAAGTGGCATTTTGCTTATAGGAGGACTAATAAATAAATCAGGAATGTCTCTTCCCTTTATACACTTGGGTCTTCAACAAACTGTCACTCTCCAGTTTCTTCTCTACACTTAGCTGTAACACAGGCCTCATAAATTTCTGAATTTTTCAGTTCAATAATAACAAATAGAAAGGGAAGGCCAAACACCTTGCAGAAGGTTCAGAACAGCATCATGAGAGGAGGGACACAAATAGGCCAAATAGGGCATAGAACAGGTACACTTGTCATAGCCACCAAGAGTAATTATTGCATGAAATTACTCAAGAGCATCAAGCAAAAAATAGATTGCTTATAGAGGTTTGTCACCCCCTGTGGTGACAGACAGTACTGGTTTGAGTTGTAACAGCTCTCAAGAGATGGCAAATGTATAGATGCACTTTTAATCACTTCAAAATGCTGACAAGTTGGTTCTTTCCCAAATCCTACTGGAAGGCATTTTTCATATATTGACTCTAACAGTCGCTCTCTCAATTATCTTAGACACAAACTGTTATTATATATCAATGTTAATATAATTATGTTAGCCATCAAAAGGGGCTTTTTTTAGAAATGGCTTCCTGCAAAATACTTCAAATTGAACTTGAATAAGCACTTCTCAGCAGAAAAGTGCTCTACTGGGACTCCAAAAGCAACTCTGAATTCAATTGCTCTCATAACAAACTGATGTTCCCTGCTACCTGACTTGGCTCAGCTCACTTGCAGACACTTTGGTTATTGTCATTCCTGCACTGTTCTCAAGCCCTAACAAAGACCATCCAAAATATCAGTATTGGGCAGAACTAGTAACAGAAAAATGCCAGCATTCTGCAGCTGTCAATGCAATAGAAAATAAGCTGCAGCCTTACTTTACTTCAAAGGAGTTTATTTTCTAGGTAAATCCTTTGGGTGATAAATCTTGTTGAAGAGTGTCTCCACAATGCAAAGCAGAGGCTCTCTCTGAGCTGCCCTTGGGATCCCCTGGGAAGCTGGAAATCCAGGGTAGGGGCCTGTGCTCAATGGGACTTCAGTGCTTGAATTATTCCTTGAGTTTTTCTGTTCAAGAATTCCAAGGTAAAACCAAGCTTATATGGCTTTGGTATGAAATCAGACCCTAGAAATCTTCAAAGCCAGAACTGAATTAATCAAAATTATTTGTGATTATTTGGAGAATTCTGCTTTATGTGGCTTAAGATAACATACTGTGTGAGAAGGGGAGCTTCTGCTGTGAGTGAGCAGAATAATAAAAGGCATTTGAAGAGTCCTGCCAGCCTACTGAAGGACAAGATCCTTCCTCTTTTTTCAGCACTGACTTTTACCACTCCAACAAGAGCTGATCTCTCCTGTGCTGCACAGTAACATGAGTTACTGACTGCCACAGAAAACTTTTACAAAGTCCCAGGTATTCATTAGGGCAATAACATTTTGAAAAGTGTAAAAACGTAGTCAGAACATAGGAAGTCTCCCTTAAATTGTGAGTATTATTTAATTCTGTTCTTAAATATTGAGTTCCTGCTGCTCTCTCAACAGCAGAAAACAAGCTGGCAGTTTGCAAGTGCAGGAACCAATCTGAATAAACATGGGTGGGTGTCAAACCAATCTATTTACCAACAAATAACTGCTTCTTTCTAGAGAGTGAAAATTTGGTACTTCCAGAAATCACATTAGATATTTTCCTAGTATTAAATTCATATTTACACCTGAGTCCACCACTAAACACTTATATAATAAAAAAATGTCAATCCATTTTATCACATATAGAAAGTATTTAATTTTATGCTGGATGCAAATGCAAATGTAAAGATTTTGAAAGAGTGAGTTTTTAAATATTTACTCTGAAACAAAGCATAGTAGACAGAAGCTGTGAATACATAATTAAAGGAACAGCATGCCATCCTACTAGTCTGGAAATTAACTTCCCTTCCATCAAACACCATCACTTGTTTAAAAAGAATGAAAAAACCCACAGGAGTTAATCTATTTTTTTTTTTAAATCAAAACAAAGAAAACCAATAATATACTGTTTTCTTAAATTTATACACTCAGGTCAGCTTTGTAGCTGCAGAGTAGTGTATAAACACAAATCACCCTTGCCCATTCCACACAGGTCTTAGTGGAAAGGCTGTCAAAATAAGTGGAAAATCATACACATATCTGATGATACAGACTACAGATAAGAGAGTCAGGAAAACCTGATCTTCTAAAAACCTGAATTCCTAAAGTATTTTCCCAATTTAATAGAAAATAAAGCAAAAATGCAAGTTGATGTCAATCAGTTTTAGAACCACATAAGGTAAGGACACTAATTCAAAGTTGACATGCTACAGTCAAAGAAAATTAGTTCCATTTGAAGGCAATAAAAGAGTCAGTTATGAGCTAGAGATTGAACTCATTTGAGTTGAGACTCTCAGTCATATATAACTGTGCAACCACTGCATGCAGGTGTTGCTTTACTGCCACAGTGCTATGGAAGAGTAATAAACACATCTGCTGGGAACTCTTAATTATAGATGACAAACCATAAATCACCAGCTTGTTGCAACATCAGAAGGCTCAAGATGTGATCCATCATGTCTGCATCCCAAGAAATGAATTAACCCTTCTGCTTTGTTTAGACCACATAGATTTATTATATTTATTCATGAGCATGATACTACTTCAAGAAACAATTAGGGCCATGCTTGTCTTGAGTATTGCTTTTGTCCACTCCTCTACCATTGCCTGTACTGGTTTGCACTGATAATATTTGATACCCCCTCCTATGCAAGCATGAAACAGTGTAAGGTGCAAGGCAGTGGAGAAGCGAGTACTGTATCTCAAGACACGTGGAATCCTATAGGGCATTCTGTCTCTTCTTATTCATTAACTTCCATGAACTAAAAAGAACCCACCAATATAATCCAGGCAAATAAATAAACATTCCCTGAGAAAGCACCAAGTACATATCTGTGTGTGTAAGTATCTGTATATATTCACAAACACATTTTGTCCAAGTGACTACTACTGTAATTTAGGCAAGTGGCTTTTCAGATGTTTGCTCTTGGATACTACAAACAAGCCTGAAACATAATTGGAAATTTATCTGCTTTAAGTGAACAGTGACAATCCCTGCTCTATGACAATAAGAAGAAAATCAGTTTGACAGGTGGAGGGGAGAAACATTGACAGCAGAAATCAGTTTGAATCCTGGGGCACTGGATAAGGACTTCTCTCAATTATTATATTTCACTACTCTCTAAGTGCACCCATGTTGTTTTACATTATAATGGTAATAAAAGTCAGACATGCAGGCAGGAACTTTTTAATGAAAGGAAAAACTGGCTGTGCTACAGGAACACTGTCATGGGGAACAGCAGGTGAACATATAAGTCTTTTGTGTGTCATAGGGTACTCTAACCACAGCAGGACTAAATTACTCTTCAGAAACACATCTTGACCATCATTACTGTGATCACCTACATACTATTTAATTATATAAACACAGACCTTTATAGATCATCTGAGCAGAAAAAGACAGAATTCTAGAGTAAATCTATGCAAATTAAATAGGAAATAAGGAAATGCTTTGTTTTCCCTTATAAGAAACACATTTATTATTGTTGGGGCAATCTTTAATTGTAGCAAATAGTGCTTAAGTCTTATAAACGCCTTCAGCTTTAAATTACAGTGCTTAGTCCTCTATTAATATGTTCAAGTGGTTATCTTAGCCTTGAAGACTGTGGGCCTAAGAAACATTTTCCAGAAGGTATTTATTGGCCAAACCACATCCCTGGGAGGGACCCAAAGAGAAGAAAGTATTTTTGGAAGCCTACAACCAATAAAGAGTAATTTGAGGAACAGCATGTTTACCAAACAACCACTAAAAACTCACAAAAGACCCCTACTCTGATGTAAATAAGCTTTGAGAAGTGCTTGAAATGTGCCAAAAAATTGCAGGAATGTTTAGCATATATGCACGAGTTTGGGGAAATGTAAGGAATAGGTATAAGTTAAAAAGATTTATGTATAAGTTATATAAATTTCAACTATCTGTTAGGTAGCTGCTCCATGGGGATTAGAGGCAAATGTTCCCTCACACCCAATGTTGAAAATAAAAGAGATGCTGCTCTCTAATACGGAGATTAGTGTTTGAAAGTCTCATTCCCAACTTTCAGTGACAGTATGAAGAGCATGTTTTGTCCTTCCTTTTTCAGAAGACTTTAATTGCCAGTTATGTGTAGCATCGTTCCAAATAGCACAGAGTTGTGGGTTCACGATAAACCAAAAGCCCAACAAACACAAGTATAGAGAGATATATTCTGGTATTCCAGCATTTTGACCAAAAAACTCCTGCTGCTTGACATAACACAGGTATAACATATTTGAACAAAGCTGCCGTAGCATAAGAACACTGTGAAAAGCGAACAGCAATAACCCAACAGCTACTTACAAAACAAACAAAAAAGCTCTCTCTCAAGAAATCTGATACTGCTATAGGTAGCAAAGAATTCTCACTGAAAAGGATCAGCAAAAATATGCAATTTAGGAAATTAATCCTCCATAAGGTATCAGGTAGGGGTTTTGATTTCTCATACATCTTGTGAAGAAATAAGCTCCTGATTAGGTCAGTTTATAATCATTCACTAATTAAATTATAAGGTACAAATTAAGCTTTACTGCTTAATAGATTAAGTATTTCCAATACAGGGCCCAGGTCACTGTTGTCTTAAATCCAAGGCCAATGAAAAGAAAAAGGAAAAAAAAAATCAATTACAACAGCAATAACATTCACCTTCCCTCCCAGTTTCCCAGAGAACCAGAGTCTGCTGGCTAACTCACAGAATAAATACCCCCAGTGCCACACCCAGGTGCACCTGGCCTGCATCCCCAATTAAAGTTTGCCCCATCCTGTGGGAGGCAGCAGCTGACCCCTCTGCGCTCATTATCCACCTCATTATCCACCCTGCCAGTTTTGAGAGGAGTGCTACAGAGGAGACAAACACCATTGTGCTGATCCTTGCACTAAGTCCAAGGAGATTGGAAGGGAGACAGGGCCTAATGCAATTGCAAAAGGCATCAACAGCTTATCCACTGCATTAAGCTCATGTAAACAGCCAGTGTACTAAAAGCTGTTTTAACTTTCCTCAAATTGTTTGCACAATTGATCCACAATCATCTGAGTGCTCACTGAAGCTTAGCGTCCTACTTTTCTCCATTGATTGCAAATGGCCTGTTTGGTTCTGTAATATGTGTTACAGTGAACATCGTGCTCAGTAGAAATGGCTGTTTGTTGGCAGTGCCTAGCTACCCTAGAAACTGTAATTCAATCACACAGGGTGTGCTGGTTCTGTGTTTTCTTCCAAACCCTGGGGGAATATATAAATGAAAAGCTTAAACTGAGCCCTGCCAGGCATCTATGAGATAGCAGGAGAGCTTGAAAACCGATATGAAACAAGAATTATGAACTTCCTACAATTAAATATCAAACTTGGAAAAAATTGTCAAATCAGCTAGAAAACCTGATAAAGAAGCCATGGATGTAAAGGCCAAAGAGAGAACTTCTCCAAACAGTGGTAAGGCCAGAGGCAGAGAACAGTCATTGTGGAGAAATATATGTCTGCTATCACCATCAATGCCTTTGCTTCATTTACTAGTTTCAAATACTCTTCAAATACTTTAGCAAAATCCTTTTTCCTAAGAAGGCAAGAAAAATAGTAGCTGCAAGTTTGTAAGTCACCTCCTGATGAGGAGCATATCCAGGTAGATAAAAGCCAAAAAGTCCTTTGAATTGGTATTTAATTGCAATTAATTTGCAAGGAAAAAACAGGTCTGTATAATTCTGTTAGTGGTGATCAGGGGAAGAAACAAGGTAAATATCAGATCTGTCTGAACTAAAATATTTTTTGAAACATTTAAACCATGTCCAAAAGAGAAACATAAACTTTAAGAAAACCTGTGTAAATTGCAGCAACAGTTTCAACACATATTTTAATACCCCTTCCAATGACATTACTTCCCCCAAATCAGTAAGCAAGTAAGCAACTGTCTAGCCTTTGAGGTAAGGTTTTTATTTGTTTTTAACAAAAAAGATTCAATAACCATTAATTCCTCTCAGGTAAGAGGTTTCTTTATAGATAAGCCTAAGCAAGGAGTGGCCAGAATTTACTGCAATCAATGTTGTTCTTGGAAATATTTGAACTCAAACTGCTTGAGGTAAAACTTGCAGATTACTTCTAATAAACAGACATAGCACCCTAGAATGACACTAATAACAAGAAAATAGAAAAGCATGGTCTAAAAAGTTGATTCAGCAGGGTTTGGGATAGTTAGAAAGTACATTGTTACCTTGTATTTTCCCTAACAACTGCAGCGATCTGCAGAATAATGAATCCAAGTGAAAAAAGGTTTCATTTATTTCTTGACTAGCAAATGCAGAGTTTTCTTGAGCTCTTGCAAAAACGTTTTCAAAGAAAATCTCAATAAAGTGGAACATATGTTATTGTTCTTATTTCTAGCAGAACAACAACCTGAAATTCTGAGTTTAAGTAAGCTTAAAAACACAATGCTTTAAAACAATATACACGTACTTCTCATTCTTCCTTCTTCCATCTCTCACACCTTGTTTTGTAAGGCTAAGAAAACCCTACACTCAGAGAAGACAGAAAACTTGTAAATCATTGCTAACCTGTAAGTGAGGCTATCTACAACTGCTTTCAAAAGATGCTAAATAAAGTGTCTGCCTTTTGCAAGGAACATTTCCATTTCATTGTATATGCATGTAACTTCAGAAAATGAGTAGTGCATTTGCACTTTAACAAACAGCATGTGTGCTTAGGCATGGTGAGTACATGTTGCAAAATCAGATCACCAGTTTACTACTATCATTTAAAAGTAGTAAACTACTTCTATATATGTGCATATAAGCCTCCTCACTTAGGAGGAGGCAAAGACAAAAAAAAATCACGGCAGTAGTGATACATTTATGGTACTTACTATTTAGAGTAGGAAACTTTGGAAGACTTCAATTCCAAAGCAATTCAGGTTCCTATTCACTTCCCTAATTTAAAGTATTTTTGCAATTCTTTTTCCCTACAGAAACAGAATTAAATTCACTAACTCAACACACTCTTCTTGAAACTGCAGACATTGGGTACACTAGTATTTCAACCTTGTTCTACTTGCATACGGCACACAATTATCTACTACAATGAGAATGACAGAACACAAGCAGAATATTCTACTGTGTGCAAACACTGAATAATACATTGTTTCACTGTTCATCCACTGTAATGATGCTTTTGAGGATGTTTATTCTTGTCTCTTTTCATCCATTCAGTGGTGTATGAATTGGTATCAGAGGACTTACAGGGGAGGCTTTAAATATCAGAGGAAATCAGGTCAGTGTCTTTCTCCTCAGAACAGCCCTGAAATCAGAGGTGTTGAGAAGTGTTGCTTGAGAGACTCAAAAAGAAATCTGCAACAGAAGGCACAGTGACAGTAGATCCTCCACAGACAGCTCCCTGACAACAAAACGAGCTATTAAATGAATAGAAACCAAATTCAGCTTTAGAAGTCCTACAGTGAAAATGGTTAGCGGGAGGGAGAATATTCTGTCAAATAATCATTACAGGCTTGCTCTAGCCTTCTGCTCTCCCTAAAACTCATTCTTTTAGCCACTGTCAAGGGAGAAAAGTAGAAGAAAAAAAAAGACTTCTCAAAGGCAGCCTGCTGAAAAAGACTTGGACTATAGTCAAACAATTCATTCCATCACCATGACCCTAATGTCTAAATGCACATCATCTCATTTTCATTTTCTTATTACCAGAAATTATTACTTTTGGAATAAATGCTGTGCAGGAATACAAATTCTGCCTTTGGCTAATGCATTCTAAGGCATAGACTTTTGCCTTAAACATCATGACACAGATTTTTTAAAATGGAAACTTAGCTCAAAGAGTTCATTACAATTTAACAGGTATTACAGTAAAAGCTGAATAAACAAGAAACATTAGTACTGCATGATAAAATATTGTGATGTATGAACAAGATACTACTAATAAGATCAATCGGATAAAGGGGTTTTGCCTTAAGCTGTTTAATAAAATAAAAAACCCACACTATACTCTTTAGCTCAAGTCTACATAAACTGATGGAAAAAACTGAAACAAACCAAACAGGAAAGGAATAAAATCAAGCAGCATCAATGAAGTTTATGAAGATCTGAGGGAAATGAGGAGAAAGTAAGTATTTATAAGCTCCAAGTATTATACGCTCTAAAATAAAAATTTGTGGGCTCTATGATCAGACTCTGACTAAAATCCAGCCCAAACAAGGTCTTGCAGCAAGTCCGGCACTTCCACTTTTATTATTGAGAACAGCTGAGAGTCTCACCTAAAACTTAAAAAGTGGCAATTCTGCAGTCCCTTTCCACCTCAGAAGGCAGTTCTGCCACACTTTCAAAGAAACTTCAGAGCTACCTGTGTGTCTGCTCACATATCCCTTTCACTCCAATGGTTCTCCTGCATTTGAGCAGCATTGGAGGACTCTAAACTCAGCAGAAGTGCTGCCACCACAGTGACTACTTTACAAGGGCTGCAGGAGGTAACAATTTAGGATATGCAAGGCCATCAATTGATTGTCTTACATTTAGCTCCAGTAGGCCATTGTAGCTACATGCTGAGTCACAGCAGTTACTTTCCAAGCAAGTACTTTAACATTCCTACACTTTCAAAAATAATAATCTCTTTTTTAAATAACGTCATAAAAGAAAAAGTCGTTTCTTTTTCAAAAACTACTTCCAGCTGTGAGGATGTGTCATGAATTATAAATTCACTAGGTAGCTATACCACACAAACCAGCCCATATATATTCTTTCCCTTCTTGTTTGAAAATGCATCACCAGCTTATCTGTAGGTACCTTCCAACTTACTCCCTGCTCTCCTCTTTCCCATAACTAAACCAAATTCACAAGACAGATATTTTGTGCTATGGAAAAAACTTCACCTTGCATGTAAGTCAAAGTAGAGCTTTCTCTTTGCAGCTCTGTAAGGGCTCATTGCAGCGGGCCAGGATATTTCTAATTCCTTTTAACTTATCTAAAGTGTAATATTCCATTCCAATGATAAAAATCTTAGTAGATCAATATAGACCAAGTGTTCATCCAAAAAATCCCACATTCTGGAAGCTATTATTTTGATTTTAATTTTTTATTCCAATCTTGCTAATTTTAGAAATATCTCCCTAAAGCATTCCACAACTGACCTCTCATGAAAGCTTGTGAGAAATTTGCATGTTGTGACTTTGGAATTAACAATAGATATAAATAGTACATTTCCATCACCTCTACATCTGCAGCATCCTGGCATGCCCAACTTGTCACTCAGAATGCCTTCACTTCTAATTAATTTTACTCTGACACAAAGCAAGCCAAGCCAACAGAAACTCAACTGGTCACGTTCACAGAAGAAAAATACATGCATTTTGAAACAGCCACCATACTGCTTGGCATGTAGAAAATTTCTGAGTTTTAGAAATTTCAAATGAACTATTATAGTACTTGAATATCTGTAAGTAAAAGAAAAAGGGGGAAATATAGTACTTGAATATCTGTATATAGGTCTTGCCCTGATAAGCCCCAGTTGTTCTTGATGGGCTGCAGCTGCAATGTCTTTAATTGAGCTGCAGCTGTAGTTAGTGAAGATAACTGTGATAAAAGGGGGTGGGCTTGGCCAGTCAGGGAGAGCCTGGGAGGAGCCCTGACTAAGAAGCAGCAATAAGCAGAGGCAGAAGTCTGTGCTCTGAAGAACTGCCCCCAAGAAGTATAGCTGACAAGGTATGGGACTCTAGAAATATGAATACAATCAGTGGTGACCCCAATGTGATAGAAGATAGGACAGCTGAGAGCTGTGTCAGCCTGAGAGCTGTGAAGAAACATGGCCTTTGAGTTGAGGAGCTGTGACAGCCAGGAGCTGTGAGAAATATGGCCTTTGAGCAAGGAGCTGTGTGTGTTGTACATGGCCTTTGAGTCATGGGGAAATGTATGTATTGTACTTGAGTATCTGTAAGTAAAAGAAAAGGGAGAAATATAGTACTAGAATATCTGTATATAAGTCTTGCCCTGATAAGCCCCAGTTGTTCTTGATGGGCTGCAGCTGTAGCTACTGAAGATAACTGTGATAAAAGGGGGTGGGCTTGGCCAGTCAGAGAGAGCCTGGAAGGAGCCCTGACTAAGAAGCAGCAAGCAGAAGAAGTCTGTGCTGTGAAGAACTGCCCCCAAGAAATATCACCAAGAGAAGGTACGGGATGTTAGAAATATGATTGCGACAGTATGGGACTCTAGAAATATAACAACAACAAACTATAACATGGGTTTCCACCTAATAAAGAAAATAAGAGACTACAGACGTTTAACGGAATTAAACCAGGGAATTTTGTCAGAGGGAGATTTTGCAAGTTCTGTCATGACCTAATGATGAAAAATTGGGATCTTCTCCTCTCGTTACCCATTCAGGTGCCTGAGGGGGCTTCCTCTAGCCATTGGAGGTGTGATTAAAAGAAGGCTCTAGGGACCAGGCAAACAGGGGCTTGGCAGTTTGCACAGGCAGGACACACAGGCAGGGTTGCAGTCATCCTCCTGCTACTGAGATATTTATTTTGTGTTGACTCTTTGTTTGTTTCTTTTAAGGTTTCTTTTTCTTAACAGCAATGGTCCCCAAACAATCAAAAGCCATACCTAGTAAAAGTACCAACCCAAACAGAATCCCCCCAAGAAGGACACATCTGCCCAGACCCCTTCCTGTAAGGAGTGTTTGAGCCTGTCAGTAGTACCATGGGATGGTGCAAAGGACGCCTGCCTGTGGTGCATACAGGTGAATGACCTCCTCTGTCTGCTGGCTGAGCTTAAGGAGGAAGCATTAAAGAAAGAGGTAAGAGGTATTAGAAAGACTAGGAGGTATTAGGGAAAGTGAAAGGAAAATAGACTGGTGAAGTTTTGCCCTTTCAATACCTGCGAGAAGCCTACCAGGAGGCAGATGACTCTCATACCAGCTACCATCAGGCAAAAGGAGGAGACCTAGTAGATGAAGGGGAGTGAAAATGGGTCCCTACTGAGGGAGGTAATGAAAATTCCTTCTGATCCCCATCACCTATCTAGGTGCCACTTCAGAATAGGTATGAGGCCTGGATCCAGAGGGTCAGGCAGAAGACATAAAAGAAAATAGACTGCCCAGAGAGCCTCCCAGTTAGACTTGGTCTGCCAGATGGATCACTGTCTCTAGCATTAACAAGAAGGGTTGTCAGCAGGTGACTCCCTTCTGAGGGAAAAAGAGGGCCCCATATGTCAACCAGACCCATCCCACAGGCAGGTCTGCTGCCTCCCTCGGGCCCAGGTGGGATGTCACCAGGAGACTCCCGGAGCTGATTCAGCTCTCTGATTATTATCCACTGATATTCCAGGCTGGCAGTGATGAGATTTGAAAGAAGGACACTTAAAGGGACTTTGGAGCTCTGGGTCAAGTGGTTGATGGGGCAGGAGCACAGGTGATATTCTGCTCAGTCCCTTCAGTGGCAGGGACAAATGACAGGAACAAGAGACCCTGCATTATCAACAAGTGGCTCAAAGGTTGGTGGCATCAGCAGAATTGTGGGGTTTTTGATCATTTTATGGCACCTGGCCTGGTGAAGCCAGATGTACTCCATCTATCTATCAAGGGCAAAAGGATTCTAGCCCAAGAATTGGTGGGACTGATTGGGAGGGCTTTAAACTAGGTTCAAAGAGGGAAGGGGATGCAACTAGGCTCTCCATAAACAAGCCCAGGGGTCATAAGCCAGAGTCAGGAATGAAATCAGCAGCCCAGCTGAAGTGCATGTACACTAATGCACACAGCATGGGTAACAAAGAAGAGGAGGTGGAAGCCATGGTACAGAAAGAAACTATGACACAGTCACCATCATGAAAATTTTCCTTGTGGCATGACTCACATAACTGGAATGCTGCAATGGATGGCTACAAGCTCTTCAGAAGAGAAAGGCAAGAGAGAAAAGGTGGAGAGATGGCTCTTTATATTAGGGAGACTCTCAATGCCATAGAAATTGCGATTAAGGATTATCAAGTTGAGTGCCTATGGGTAAGAATCAGGTGGAAGGCCAACAAGACTGACATCCTGGTTGGAGTCTGTCATAGACCACCCAACCAGGAAGAAGAGGTGGATAACTTATTCTACAAGCAGCTGCAGGATGTTTCAGGATCACCAGCCCTTGTTCTTGTGGGTGACTTTAACTTGCCAAATATATGGTGGGAACTCAACACAGCAGAGAAGAGACACTCTAGGAGCTTGGTAGAGTAAATGGAGGAGAGTTTCTTGTCACAGCTGATGAGAGAGTCCATCATGGGAGGGACTACACCAGACCTGCTGTTTGCAAACAGAGTTGGGCTGGTGGGAAATGTGGTGGTTGGGGGCCATCTGGATTTCCAGAGGACAGAATTTGGCCTATTCAGGAGACTTATTTCGAGAGTACCTTGGGAAGCAGCCTGCAAAAACAAAGGAGTGCAGGAAGCATGGGCGTGCTTCAAAACAGAAGTCTTAAAGGCACAGCAAGAGACTGTCCCTATGTGCTGAAAGATGAGCTGATGGGGAAAATGACTGGCCTGTTTGGGCACAGAGCTTCTGAAGGAGCTACGGAAAAGAAAGAGGATGTATCACCTTTGGAGGGAGGGTCAGGTGTATTAGAAAATGCGTAAGGGATGCTTTTTTCCAACAATGCTAGGGCATGTTTGAAAAAAAATTAAAAGAGCCAAAAGCCTAGTTAGAACTCAATCTGGCCATTTGTGTGGAGGACAATAAAAAAATATTTTTATAAATACATTAATGGTAAAAGGGCAAGGACAACCTCCATCCTTTATCAGATGCAGGAGGGAATTCAGTAACTAAAGATGAGGAAAAGGCAGAGGTACTTAACGCTTTCTTTGCCTCAGTATTCATCAGAAAGACGGGTTGTCCTCAGAACAACTGTCCTCTGGGGCCAGGAGATAGTGTCAGGGAGCAGAATAGCCCCCCTGTTATCCAGGAGGAAACAGTCAGAGATCTGCTGAGCCGCTTAGATGCTCACAAATCTATGGGACCAGATGGCATCCATCCTAGTGTGATGAGGGAGCTGGCAGAGGAGCTTGTGAAGCCACTCTCATCATTTACCAGCAGTCCTGGCTCAGCAGGGAGGTCCCAGATGACTGTCAGGCTGGCCAGTGTTACACCCAGCCATAAGAAGGGCCAGAAGGTGTCACAGACATGTTTTATGAAAAATTCTTTCTTTAGGATTTTTTTCTCCTGGGAAGCTGAGAAGCCTCAGGAACAAAATGTAACAACGATCATCTGCTGCTGTGGAATGCAACAGGTGCACCTGTAATTGGTCCATGTTGGTTTTTTCTAATTAACGGCCAATCACAGTCCAGCAGTCTCGACTCTGGGTCAGACACAAGCCTTTGTTATCATTCCATTTTCTTCTTGCTTGCTTGCTAGCCCTCTGATGAAATTCTTTCAGTATAGTTTTAATAGGTCACTTTAATATAATATGTTGGGGAGGATGGACCAGGAAAGCCTTATAAATATGATTGCCTGGCAAAAGATTTTGAGAAACTATAAGCGAGATTGAAATGAAAGCAAGTTTTGAGATCCCTTAGTTACTGAACAACTGGAAAACAATGGTGTGGCCAGCCAAAGGTAATCCCCTCTTGATGAAACAATACCCTCTACAAGCAGGCAGGTCCAAGGGTCAGAGCAGACCCTGCAGCTTGGCAGATAGGGCCCAAAGAGTAAGATTTAGGGTTTAAAATGTAACACAGTATGGTAATGTAGTGATTCTTATAGGTTGTATGGAAATGTTATAGGATATGCATGCTGTAGTAGACTGGTTGATGAGAATCTGAATATTCAACACTGAAGATGATTTATTGTATTGTAACAGGAACTTCGCGCTCTTTCCTCGCTCTCTTTTTGTGCGCTCTTCCTCTTCTCTTCTCCCCTCTTTTTCATGCTCTCTTCTCTCTTTTCTCACTCACTTCTTTGTCTTCTCCTCTACACTTCTTCACCCCCTCCTTTCCACATGCTCTCTGCTCTTAAACCTTTGCTGTTAACTCTCTTACACTTTAAGCCTCTCTTCTCTGGGGCCTGCTCCGAGCTGTGGCTGGCAGCTCCCAGCAGGGCCCTGCACCCACACCCTTTGCAATAAACCAGTAGTTCCACGACTTGGCTGCAGAGATCTCTCATCTCTGTCCATCCTGACTGTGCGTGATCCCCGTCACTCCTACAGACGCTCTTACAATAATATATATCACAAAATAATAAATCAAGCCTTCTGAAACATGGAGTCAGATCCTCATCTCTTCCCTCTTCCTGGGACCCCTGTGAACACCACTGCAAGAAGGAGGATCCAGGAAACTACAGGCCTGTCAGCCTGACCTCAGTGCCCAGCAAGATTATGGAACACATCATCTTAAGTGCTATCACCCAGCCCCTAGAAGATGGCCAGGTTTCATCATCTAGTTATTAGAAATGCCTCTGCCTGAATTAAGGTGCAAGTAAAACCATACATCAATGGTAATAGTATGGGTTTTTATTTGATAGCAAATTCGAGAGAAAGAGAGAAGAGAGAAAAAGCAACAAGAAGAAATAGAAGAGGTCAGGAAGACAGAGTGACACAGAGCAAGGAAAATATCGCCACTCCATGGATCCCGGCTTGTGTAAGGGAGGATGGGTCACTGCCTCTAACCAGAGGTTACACCTGAAACCTCCTCCTCCATCACTGTTTCAGACCTGCATTCTGTGGGCTGTGGTCTCCCCCACCCCAAAGCCAGACAGGAGAGAGTTTCTGTAGTGTTTGACTCTCTTGTGGATGCATTCCTTTCCCTCAGCCTTCTTGGTTTCTCCCCAGGCCTGAGATTGTTGATGAATGGGTTTCTCTTTATCTAATCTCAGCAGTTTGACTTACAGCCCAAAGTTCTTCAAGGAGTTTTCTGTGGTTGTAGCTTCTTTATACAGTTTTTTCTATAATGAGCAAACTTTTGTATCAATGTTTAAGGCATTAACTATTTCAGTCTCTTACACCAGGGATCACACCCAGCCAGCATGGGTTTAGGAGGGGCAGGCTGTGCTTGAACGAACCTGATCTCCTTTTATGACCAGGTCATCCTTCTCGTCAATGCGGGAAATTCTGTGGATGTTGTCCACTTGGACTCCAGCAAAACCTTTGACACTGTCTCCCACAGCACACTTCTGGAAAAGCCTGGCAGCCCACAGCTTGGACAGGAGCACTCCTTGCTGGGTTCAGAACTGGCTGGGCCCAGAGAGGGGTGGTGAATGGTGCTGCATCCAGCTGGGGCTAGTCACCAGTGGTGTCCCTCAGGGGTCTGTGCTGGGATCAGTTCTGTTCAATATCTTCACTGATGATCTGGATGAGTGGACTGAGTTCACCATCAGTAAATTTGCAGATGACACCAAGCTGTGTATCTGATGGAAGGTAGGAGGGTGCTGCAAAGGGACCTGGAATGGTTGGATGGATGGGCAGACTCCAAAACCACAAAGTTTCACAAGTTCAAGTGCTGATTCTTCCACCTTGGCCACAACAACCCCCTGTGGTGGGACAGTGTGGCTGGAGAGTGGCCAAGCAGAAAGGGACCAGGGGGTGCTGGTGACAGCCTGCTGAACATGAGCCAGCAGTGTGTCCTGGTGGCCAAGAAGGCCAAGGGCATCCTGGGCTTTATCAGGAATAGTGTGGCCAGCAGGAGCAGGGAGGTCATTCTCTCCCTGTACTCGGCACTGGTGAGGTCACACCTTGAGTGCTGTGTCCAGTTCTGGGCCCCTCAGTTTGGGAAGGGTGTTGAGACACTTGAGTGTGTCCAGAGGAGGGCAACAAGGCTGGGGCGGGGCTTGGAACACACGTCCTATGAGGAATGGCTGAGGGAGCTGGAGGTGTTTAGCCTGGAGAAAAGGAGACTCAGGGGTGCCCTTATCACTCTCCACAACTGCCTGAAAGGTGGATGTAGTCACGGGGGGTTGGTCTCTTCTCCAAGGGAGCCACTGACACAACAAGACGACACGGTCTTAAGCTGTACCAGGGAAAGTTTGGATTAGACATCAGGAAAAAATTCCTCACTGAAAGAGTGATTGGGCACCAGAATCATCTACCCAGGGAGGTGGTGGAGTCACCATCCCTGGACATGTTTAGAACAAGACTGGACATAGCACTTAGTGCCATGGTTTAGTTCATGAGTAGGTGTTAGGTCACATACGTTGGCCTTGATGATCTCAAAGGTCTTTTGCAACCTAGTCCATTCTGTGATTGCCAAGGAAAAGACAAAGCTTGTCATGCTCTCATTATAAAGTATGAGATTACAATCAAAGGAATAAATAGTTAAATGGCAGCTACAGTATATTGTTTTGAGCAAAACTTTATATAAAACAGGAAGTCTGTAAGAAAGCCTAGCTCTGCTAATGTTCTCATTTAAAAATGAAAGTTCTTTCCACTTTCCTCAGAGTAAAGTTTAGTATTTTCCTGAGGATACTTGGTGTTTATTTCCCACCCCAACTTTGTTAATGAACCATATCTAACAAGGCCAAAGTAAGCAACTGTAGCTTCTCTATTATCAGCTGTGACTGATGGAACCTGTTATATAAACTGTTGTCTGTAGAACCTGATGCAGTAGGAATGTTGCAAATACCATGGCACTGCAGAGCCTGGTTGCAGTATAGCTTTTTTTGTTAAATCTCAGGTAAGTCTTATTTGTGAGATTTCACATCAGCTCTTCTGTAAACTGCAAAATCATCCTTCAAGTGAGATCAAATATGTTGTATTAGCAACCAAGTGAAAAAGTAAGAATGTGGAAGCAGCAGCTCTCCCCACAGGAGACACTTTGAAATGTGCTATAACCACAGATTAGAAGAAGAAATAAACACCAAATTAGAAAGGGCAGCAAACTTCTTTTCTAATGCAGTGTTTTAATTGGGAAGGAGAGGAGGGAAGAAAGGGATATTGAGAAACAGGACTGGTTTCAACACTCAAAGTTTTAATTGAATATATCTGTGCCACCTTAAAACATTTATGTACTAATTACTGTATGTTTAGTATAAACTAAGAATTTTTGAAGGAAGAGGTCATGATGCCTAAATGATGAACCTGCTCAGAAATCACAACTTCTAGAATTAGCACAGCATTTTTGAGACTGAAATCCTGGTTTGCACTGGAAGATTTTGAGTCCTAAACTACAACAATTTTATTTTGCTTGGCTTGTTCAAGACAAACTTTAAGCAGACCTTCACTTCTTGCTCATACTTAGCAAGAACTTTTGTTGGTTAAATATCAAATATTCTGTGAGTCTTGGTGGCGTGAGCAAGTGAATACTATCAGAAATTGAAAGAATTGCAAAAAAAAAAAAGTACTTCTTACTAAAAACAGTAAAGAAACTCAATTTGCATATAAATAAGATAATGCAGGAACACATATCAATATTGAGATCAAAATTCTAATTCTGCAGAAATATTCTGCTGAAACAATATCATCTGACAGGAAAGGTCAGAGAGCTAATGAAATAATAGGGCCTCAGAATGGAAATAATAAATAATATACAGTTTTATACATTATTATGCAGTGTTGTGCAATAAGGCACTTGGTAGAAGAACTGATCATGACACTACATGAGAAAGTCATAAGCCATCAATCCGGCATCAAAATGAGAGATTATGATTGATTTGGAGAATATTCAGATGTGAGCCACATAAGTGTTCTGGGAAATGTAGTATAAAATATCCCCCAGCTAAAATATTAATGCTGAGGTGAAAGTCATGGAAGTCATTCTGAAAATGTGAGTAATTGCCATAAAGAGGAAGATTGGCACAACCATTTTTAATCATTGCAACTACTTTTAATATATTTGCATTCTAAAAGGCTCTGCACAAAACACTGAACTAAAATATGTACCTCTTATCAGTGAGCATTTCCTCAAGTTCACTCTTTTTCCTCAACTATTGTAACACAGGAATGACAAACAGAAGAATACATCTGTCACCTGCCTGTCAACATACCACTCCTGCAATTAGGTTCTAAAACCACAAGGTATTAAGCATTATGAGAATCTACCTCAACACAAATGTTTTATTTCCTACCCATGCTAAAATACTGATTTTAATTGAAGAGAACTGTTGGCAATGCAAATAGAGGGTCACAAATACAAGCACTAAGAAAAGATCAGCTGCACTGATGTCATGTACACTGTACTAAACATCAATATTTTATTTTTTTCCTCCTCCAAGTCAGACTCCTTAGAATCTTTTAATAGCTGAGCAGGTTTAATTAAGTTGATCTACATCTATCGAAGTATTTTTTCATTCTGACCACCCATATTTTTTAAATGTCAAGAAGAACCTGCATGGCTTTTTAACTTTGGATGGGCAAAGGAACAATTATGTTAGTCACTTTATTGTAAAGCAGTACCTTGCAAAAACAAAAAGGCAAGGTTGAAAAAGGTTAAATGAAACTCAGTAATATAAAATTCTGTCTTGACATTTCAGAAAACGGCACATTTTAAGAAGTGACAACCATCACTCCCAACTACTCCTATTTGAAAGACTTAGTATAACTCAAGTATTTCCTGTGAGGACACCATAATATCTTGAAGGCAGCAGAAGCAGTCACACAGGAAAAGTCAGGTTACAATAGAGCCTGGCCACTTGATAGATTGACTGGATACAAGCACTGCAGTTATCACAGCCCTGAATCAGTCGCCATCTACAACCATGGGTAACAACTTTCTTAGGAGTTAACTTCATATTAGCTTTTATAAATTTCAACCAATTCAAACAATTCAAATTGTTTGAACAAATTCAAACAATTTCCAGTCACTGGCAGTTTCATCATTCCTCTTAAAGGGATTATTTCCTCCCATGGATCCCAGAACAGTGATATACCTGAGGAAGTGGCAAAATAATTATCTGTACTCAATGTATGACATAGCAGCATATTCACTATGCTTTTAGAAGTAAACATTACTAAACACAGCTACCTAGGCAAATAAAGCTTTCCAGAAAGTGGTAAAGGGATATTATTAATGTAAAATGAACAGGCAGTTCCTCCTCCCCTCTCTAGATTTTTCCAGGTAGGAAAAAGACTACAAAGTACACTGAGAAAGATGCACTATGCAGTCACATTCTAAAACATGATGACTGCATAAGAGACTTACATGATTAGATTATCTCCTTTAGAGCAGTAATTTTTGGCTGACAGATGACTGTATTTTCATTGAGTCATCCCCCTAACTCTGATGCAGTTTTTTGTTCTCTACAAATACACCTCTTCCCCGCTGGCCAAAGGCAGTCTGTTTTGTGCTGCAGTTTTATCTTCATTCCCTGCAGTGCCTGACAATGGGGTTTTGAGACAATATTGTTTAAAACATTTCATGTAGTGCTGATAATTATGCGTTTGCACGAGTCTGTGTTGCCCATATTGATCCATTTATTCCAACACATACCAAAACCAGTAGGGTGCACTAACAAGATCCAACTGAGTGTGTAAGAATGTTATTATACCTCCCCTAGAATAAACATCTACTGCTGTGAACAATTCAAAGTCTTTAAATGCCATCAGCATGCAAGAAAATAGAAAATTACAAATCAATGTATACCACAGATTTAAGTGTATTTTCCAGCTGCCAAAATAAATTACTCTCATATGCACAACAGAGAACATCTGAAACAAATCAAGCCAGGCAAATGTCTGATTGAGTGAAGTATACAGCATGCAACTACTCCCTAACACTAGAACACTGAGTGTGCCATTTTTCAGAAGCAGTGCAGCCAAACAGCTATTGTAATTTAGTAATACTACTACTACTAATATTTACAATAATATTTATAATCTATTCTTCAGAGCACTTTCTCTAGCACCATATTCATTTATCATTTTTCTATCTTATCAGAAATTTGCTGCTGAAATGTACATCTTGCTTTTTATTTCAGAAAATCATTTATTTCCTACTACCTGCTAGAATCATCTTTAAGCTATGCACTGGCATTGCATAGTACTTAAGGTTAATCTACTTACTGCAGGTTACATCCATTATGCCAGATTACTGGGCTACAACATAAACGGGACAATTCTTGTCTATCATGTATAAGAAATATTGTATAATTCTGTCATATTACAGCTGTGCCTCATTTAACCTCATCACATACATAACAGATTGTCCCTTGGCTACCTTCAGATGCAGCACATCAATTTCAGAATCAGTGTAGCCTGCAGATTTAATTCCTTTTTTTTTAATTCTGGAGGAGGACTTTCTAATATCTCAGAATGCTTGCAATTTTTCAGCCTTGGGGCTGTTTTTTAAATCAAATTATTTAACATTTCATTGTGTGCTGTGCAGAATAGTTAGAAGCAGACCCATGCTAACACTTTGCTTCCAGTTCCTAAATTGTATCAACAGAGTCCTATGCAAACACATTAGTTCTGTGTTGCTACAGCTATATTTTTCCTCAAACCTATACACAGTTCTACAAATCTACACTAAAGAACCACTTTGCCAAAGGCTGCACTGCCAAAAGCTTAATACAAATTATGAAGTTTTCTAAACCCTATAATAAAAATAATATTTGGGATTACTCTCCCAAAACTTTGCCCTTTTAAGGTTTTCAAGTGAAGCAGAACATTTTCTGAATCTATCCAGCTTCATGTGGTACAGAAAAGGGAGCAGTTCTAAGGGAAAACTAGACAAAAACATTGTTATGATACCAAAGACAAATATCTAAGTCATTTGCAGAGCAGGGACAATGAAGAGTTTTAAAATCTATACAAATTCTTAGTTGACTAATGAACATCTGCTGGCAAAAGAAACACTCCAAAGTGATCTCTTGCTTCAAATTAGCTTAGCAATTGTTACAACCACAGTAAGGAAACAACAGGAAGTGAAATACAAACCACTTTCTATGCAATCCTTAGAAGCAAAGTTCAACTCTGACCACACTTAAACATTTTACAGTGGAACCACCCCAGCTCTTCCACCCAAAGTTTCTTTATATATCCTGTAAAAATTAATGCAGCAGGATATAGAAACACTGGGATTGGCTCAGGTATAATGAAAATAAGGAGCCTGGAATAGAATTCACTGAGGAGATGGGAGCTGCTAGAGGGTAGATGGATTGCTGTTGAAAAAGCTGTTTAGAGCACGGTGCTAAGTAACACCAAGATCACAGGTTCAATCCCTGCACAGGCCATTCACTTAAAAGTTGAACTTGATGATCCATATGAGTCCCTTCTAACTCAGAATATTCTGTGAAATCTGTGAGGACATTATTCAAGACAAAAATGCAGAATCCTCAGGGTCCACAATGACTGAACTAGAACTGCACACTCAATAACTGGCTCTTCAATGAGTGACTCTAGGGCAGTGATAACCAAGCACATATGCCAAATAATCCTGACCTACAAACTAAAGACTGCTCATCAGTGCAACCCTATGGGGAGAGCACTTATGTAACCACATGGGGAGAGCAGAAAGGACATTTGCCTGACTAACCCTGGGTTTACTGCTGCAGTTTCAGGATACATTGACTAGAAAAAGGAAAATGGAAAAGGACATCACTGCTTCGCTTTGCTCAGTTAACCCAGCAAAATTGGAGCAGCAGTTCAGCTACTTTTAGAATTCCTCTCAGCATCCATTTCCAATCATTAAACTTCACTTCTCAGGAAAAAAAGTGGTTTTCAGAGAGACCTCATAAAATTACTCTCTCACAATAATCTGATTGTGAACTGTTACAAGGAGATGCATTTCACCGTTCATTATATTACATGACCGCACTGCTTCCTATGTAGTGCTACAAAGATAAAGAAATTTTCCAATGAACACAATGATACACCTTCTCAAAAAGTCAATGAGGGAAATGTGAACACAGAACATAAATTATGTATTGAGTGAACTTCAGACATTTCAAATGTATGCTCACATGTTTAACTACGCTTATCACTTAAGTCCTGCTGGGATCAAACTCCTTTCCACAGATATTCTGTCAATATTCTCACCGAAAAAAAACCCAGGACCTGGGGAAAAGCAGATGATGAATTCATTCATAAAAATCTACACGAGACATATGCATAGATACTCAAAGATATTTTGTGGAAAGAACCTTTCAAGTCACTGGTTCAGTCACAGAAATTCAACACAGATTTCTTTCATTATCAGATAAGATATGCTACCTTATAAACTTCAAGGCAGCAGAGTAAGACAGGCCACGTTACTGAAAAGCAGGCAACACAGGCATGAACTGCTTGCCTGTCAAAACCTATTTCTCCCCATAGTTACCTGGAGAAATGTGAAAGTAATGAAACTGCAGGTTTCTACTACTGTGGGGTGGAATTTCTGGATGACAATGATGATGCTAACTTGCTGCATCATCCTTACTATCCCTGGAAGAAGCAAAGCTGAAGGGACTTGACTGGGGAGCTACTTGTCTGTGTCTGAAAGTGACATTCCCAGGGTGAAGTTGCTGATGCACCCTGCACCATTCTTGACCCACTTAGAATATCTCTGCCTAAAGGAAGCACTTTCCACAGCCTTATACTCTCTTAATATGCAAACTAGGAAAAGCACCACCTATAACATCAACAGGAGTTTTCTAAATCTAATGCATAAAATTAACCAATTTCAGTGTCAATTACAAAATTCCTTTTAAGCTAACTCATTAAACTCATTTACATGCTTTCATTTAATTCCCCTTCATGCTAATGTTCTTTAGTGACAGAACACAGACACACACACAGACACACTGAGGCTCAGAGAAGTTTATTGACTGTTACCCTGCATGACCACAAGCTCCAATCTGACCAAGTTATACACACCCTGCCAGAAACCTTCCTACAATGGGGTTTTCCTGGGAGTAGTGGGTCTCTGAGGGGAAGCCCTACCCTTGGCACTGGGATGCCAGGCAAGGACACTTCCCGGGACTGAGTGCCTTCAACACTTCTCTTGTAGGAGTGATTTTTCTACTGGATACCCTTTAGTGACCATTTGGGCAAAGCAAACCCAGGCACCCCCAAGTGAGAGGGGCTTGGTGAAGGGGGGGTGTTGTTGCTTTTGTGTACCTCCATAGCAATCAGTGCCACAGAAGTTAAATTGAACTTCTTCACAAAAGCACCCCATCTTCTCTTTGCTCCCTATTTTATATCCTGTTCTTCTAGATGAGATAAATCTCACATGCCTGGGTGACTTCTCTTGCTGCCTCTCAAAGTTTAGGGAGTAAAATGTGAAAATGAGCATTAGTGAAAGTTTCAGTGGGGAAGTTCTGATTTATGATTTATGTCCTTTAGAGAATAGATGACTAGAAAGTTCACTATGTACCTGTTGCCAGATTGCAGCTACATATTAAATTAATGCTTCAGTTCACATATACCTTACAAATGGCTGAAATCTGTTCTATAACCTGTCCAATTCTGCCAGTAGTAAAAATATGGAACTTAAGTGACATACTCTGTATAAACTTTACTGTTTTATAAGTTTATACTACCCTGCAATCTTCTGTCTCAGTTGCTGAAATCCACTGGACAGCCACCATTGTTTTCATCAAGGACATCAGGAATTGCCCCCGTGACTGCTTAAGATAGTTCCATGCTTGTGGGAAGAGATCAAACAAGATTTATGGTAGTCACTATGTGGCAAGACAATTTGCCTGACACTGATGAGACTAAGAAAGATAAGGCAGCTCCCAGCAGCAAACCTGCCAAATAATTCAGCAGATAAATGAATCCTTCTATGATCCCTCTATGAATATCACTAGGATTATGATATGACCAAGGCAGAAGTTGACGCAAGTGTAGGAAGAAACAGGTAAAGAATCAAAAGCAGTAAAGCAAAATAAGAGAAAAGAGATAAAGATTCAAGTACAAAACTTTTTTCCACTTTGAGCTGCAGCCCTTATGCATGTTGTTACACATGGTGACCTGTATCTTGCAGATTCCCGCTGCAGTTCCCAAGCTGCACAGAGTAGCATATGTTGGCTACATTTGTTGTACCTATCCTATACCACATTCCCTGAATCCTTAACCGTAGCCCACAGCAAAGGAGACAGGTCAGTAGTAGCACAATCAAATCATAGAAAGGCTTGTCAAAAGCTCCAGCAAATTACTCAGTAAACTGCTCATGGGCAAACTTTGCATTCTGAGAGTTATGCTGAAAATAAAAGAAATTCACCTCTCCATAAGGATTACAACAGACCAATGGGTTCCATGGGCTATCCAAAATGACTTTCTGCTTCTACTGGAACTCCATCACTCTTTTGGGACTTGTCCCACGACAAGCTCTTTACTCTAATTTGGTCCAAGAAAGTTCATGTCTAAGGTTCCAAGGCCTTAGATTTATCTCACCTGTTTCCATGAACCTCAGTGAATTCCCTGTTACTGCAGTTGTTTACTACCTTCATGGGAAAGAAAGAGGTACCTGAAGGAAGCCAATGAGGGGGAAACATTCATTTTCCTCCAAGAGACCAGAACCTTGGAACTTGAGCTCTTCAGATGAAGTCTTAGCATGCCACGTGGGAAACACTGGTAACAACCTGCACCTAAAAGTTATTAGGCTTTGTCTACACTATAACCCCTCCGTAATAACAAAGGTCTTTGCTTTCTCATACCAACATCTTTACAGGAAATAGCATGAAATGAAAGTAGCAGGCAAGCATCTGCAAGACAAAGTTATTCACTGGAAAGAGTTACAAAGATGGCCAGACCATCTTATCTTAGATCATTTATTTGGGAGTCTTACAAAGCACCCTAACAGTAGAAAAAATGAATGCTTAAGCTGCAGGTGACCTTGCACAGAAACAGAGTGAATGCCATGGGCCATTCTCTATGAGCAAGGCTTGGTGTGCACATTAGTGTATGTTACACATCACATTGAAACAAGAAAAAGGGAATGAAGGGATTAGGCTGCTTTACATGAGACATGCTGGGAATGCCTAATGCTTGGTGCTTCTACATGACTAGAAGAAAAAATCATTAAGGCAATAAAACAAGAATTATTTGCTACAATGATGTGGCATAGACCTCTAGAGAGAGAACAAAACAAAACCAAACCCAAACAGGCAAACAAACAAAAAAAAAAAAAAACCAGAAAAAAAAAAAAAAAAAAAGAGAGAAAGAAAAAAAATGGGGGTGGTAGGTAGGAGACATAGACATCTTGTAGTTTAAAATCACATTGGAGTCTTGAAAAAAAACTACTTCCAAAATCTCAGTCCTTGGAAAAAGATTTGAATTGCAGATTTAAAGAAGGCAGCAAATTATTTAGAGATAGAAAATGCTATAATTACCTGTTCATCAGTTTTCAAAAACAGATACACATATATGCTCTACCTAGGTAAGAATGTCTACATTATGACAATATAAGTTTATCTAGAGCCTGATAAAAAATATTTTATAATTACTAATTAGGGGTAAATCAATTTCTGTTATTCTTTTCTTTAAAACAGAATAAATTACTCTTTTGAAGAAGAATCTCAGAGAAAGCCATAGTAGTTGCTACAACATTTGGATGGTATGCAATGCTTTCAGTTGACTAAGTCATAAATTTGAGGTAGTCTGGTAAGTTTCTATAGAGATTTTGGTCAAAAAAGCAAGAATCAAAACTGTTTTTATGTGACTATCCAAGTATTAGTTGGAAACAAGCCATTTGCTTAAACAGAATTTTCAACAGTCAAGACAAAACTACCAACACAAATCAAAAATTTAAAGCTTCTTCTTCTTCTTTTTACTGAATGTAATTCTGTCCAGTTTCACTGCAAGACAATTTATTTGAGCTCTTGCAGAGATAGGCCATTATAAAGGACATCTACACTGGAAATCCTTATTGCTGGATTAGTAGGAATAAACATAAAGAGTTGAGCTAAAGCTCCAACCAAAACTCCAGCTTTAATAAATCCTGGAATAAATGTCCCATGCAACACAAATAGGGATGTACAGTCTGATTTGCAGATGGGGCTCTCTTTGGATTTCAAAATTTGCAGACATTTTCCTCTTTGCACTGTAATATTATAGTACACAATTTCCACAAAATTACTGCACATGCAAAATGAGGGATCAAGGCATAGCAGAAGAAATAAAGGAAAGCTCTGTGACAGTAAATTTAAATTTCACATATAAGTGCACCAAGCAGCTGAAATGGAAGTCCCCATGTAAATTAGCAATTATGCTGTACTTGCCAACAGTGATTGTGGGGAGATGCCAGAAAAAAGCCTCTGTATCTCAAAAGTAATAAACTTTGTGGCAGTTTTTTTACAGTTCTGCTTGCTGGCTAAGGAGAATTAGGCAGTGTATTTATCACTGGATAAATGGATACATTTGGAATTTTTTAGAAAGAATTCAGTTTTTTAGAAAGAATTCACTGCAGGTTGGCTCTTAACAGAACAGAGCTGCATAAAAAAATGCAAACTTTTTCATATACTGTTCAACAATCAACAGTTTAACTACCTCAATCCAAAAGAATACCCTAAATCCACAGACAAAGGTCTCCAGCTGCATGAAAGTACAGTTTCAATCCTTATGACAGTTATGATCCTACAGAAATACTGAAGTATAAGGGCAAGAATCCTCATGTTCCACAAATACTTACATAATTACAAAAAATAGTGCAAATTGAAGGCCAAAATAGCTGCCTTTGGCTCATGCTTTGAATATATAAGTTGTAAACATGAAATGATGAGTTTCTAAAAAAGAGTATGCTATCAATTACTTCTACTACTTCCTAAAGACAGTGTTATTTCCAGTTCAGTCTTTACAATGTCTTCTACAACATTGAAAGCAGGTGCAAAACTTGAAATTAAAAAATTACTAAGTAATTCTAGTACACCATTACTTGTTCATTAAATGTCTCTACAGGATGGATGAACGCTAGTCTTACAAAGTTCTGTCTTTCCTCACACATAAATATTCCATTCATTACTCCACAGTAGCATTAAAACTGAAATTTTAAGATCCTTATATACATGTGTCATTAGAACAAAACATGGTGGACATGTGGTATAGTTATATGATGAGGGTTTTTCTCAAAAATATTGTTTTATTTACTATCTCATCCAGGTAGCAAACCCAGAACAAAATTATTTAGTTACAAAGTACTTTACTTCAATTTCAAGGTTTTTGTTAAACATTTTCACTAGGTACACAAGTGTGCCTCTCTTTGCACATTTCTGTCAGAAAAGGCAAAGTTGCAAATCAAGGTGTTAAAAACAAATGAGAAAAAAATTACAAAGAACCGCTGATAATCACAAGTAAGAATACCTTTATTCATTATTTCCAGATTTTTCCAAATATGGAGAGCTTTCAGTATACTTTCTAAGGTTTTAGGGTTTTGTTAGGGTTTTTTAAATCTATAATCTTTATTTTCAGATTCTTCTAAACAAGGGGTTTTCTGCCCTATTTCTAAGTATATTTTTTTCTTGATACAGGAAGGGATATTGATGATTCTGAGCTCTGATATGCTAAGCATTTGCATTAGCTTGAGGGGTTTGGTGGTGGTATTTTTTGTTCAATGGTTAAATAGTTTCTAACCCCTACAGATTAAACTGCTTTGTAGTATTTCAGCGAATAAACAGGGCATAACAGAGCTATTACACATTTTTCTCTACCTTGCATTTTTTGGATAACATTTCATCAAGACAGCTGAATTTAACTTTATGACTGATTCAGGACAGAAATAACAGTTAACATATATTCTAAGTGGCCTATAAGCAGAACAGAAGTACTTCTACCTACCAACAGGTGATCAGTGTCTGACTCAGAAGTGCATCTCCCTTCAAAAGGTTCATCATTCTTCAAAAGGAGATTAGCAACTTAAATCCAGAAAAAATAACTCCCATTTTAGTTTTTTCAATACATTTAAAAACCTTGGTTTTCAACTTCATTATAAACCTTCCACAACTGAAGTGCATTAACAAAGTATCATTACTCCTTTTTCACCAACATTTTTAGAGGCACAGCATGAGAAAAAATTTTAAACCATTTAAGAGTCAGAAAGAATAGAATAAGCACTGCTTTGACATTCAGAATGATAAATTCCTCACCAAACTCTAGTTATCCCTGTTGCCACCATTTCCCCCTCTGATTTATGATGCTTGCAAGAGACAGGCTTTAACTTTTCATACTAATGTCCTTCCAACTCACTACACACAGAGTATAAAACCCATCACTTGTTCTCATTTTAACTTCTTGAAGCACCTTTTTCTCTGTACAGTTTCTAATGCAATTATGTCTGAGTTCAACTTCAGTTAACTAACTTAGACACAGCAAATCAGCTGAGCCACAGTAGTACACAACAAAGGCAGAAAAGCAAATGCTTTTACCTAAATCTCCTCCTAATTGTTTGAATACATGGAACAGTCTGGTAAATACAGCATAGGCTACTACGTAACTGTTGCCAGGCAGTACATCATTCAGATATACCTAACATATAAAACTTGATCACTTGCCTAAATTCTTAATCTGAAAGAGAATTAATCCATTTCAGCTGATGGTATCCTATTCACATACTTCTGCTAAGCACTCAATCCCTAGTATCAGGTAGCCATGTACCTGGGGGGGTGGGAAATAAAGAAAAAAAAGGAAGATAGTCCTTGTTCCTAAAAGCAAGCACATGACAATGAGAACAGTTTCAATAAAACCAAAAACCATACCTAAACAACCTAGTGGATGAATACAAATCAAAACATATTTGATAAACAGGCCAGAACGAGAAGAGCAAAGTCAATGACTCATTCACATACATATGGAAAGTATACAATTGCTTTCCATATTAAATCAGAGATACCAAAAAGCACATTGCAACTGAAATGTATTATAAAAGCAATTGCAAAAAGAAGGGAAGAAAAACCAAAGCAACTGACAGGCCAGTTGGAAGAAAAATAATGTCATCACTTGCCTGAGCTACAAAGACTTCAGAATCCATAGCTGCTATTATCTTCCCACTATGGTAAGCCAACTGCAGTAGAGTTAGGATTCCATAGTGGCACTGGTAAAATTAAAGACAATTGTTCAGATGATGTAAACCAACAGTTCTAGCTTGTATCACTGGAAGATCACATTAAATACCCAAAAACATTAATGAATTGCTCATTGAAGATATTTTCCCTTTAGAAATACCTCCTAAAAATATTTTTTAAAAAATAAAGAAGAGAGAATACAGAAACATTTAGGTACACAGCAGACATCTAGCAAAACAAGGATAAATACCAGGATTAACATTTAGACGTAGTTCTATTAGATGACAACTCCTCTACTGCTACAACAATCTCATGAAAGCCCTTTCACTAAATCACTTTCACACTGATTCCTTTTCAATGCAATTTAAACTCATTATGTTAAATGAGCACTATTATATCTGCACTAAAATAAGCATAAGTACTGTTTTTATGCTTGCCTACCATGTAAATCACCCTCTAAAAATACCATAGTTCTGTCTGTTGCAGAGTACTTAAACATAAACATTTGGAAGTTGGTAAGGGTTGCTCTATTTTTAATTGGATGAGTTGGTACCTGAAGTGCACAAGTAAAATGTTTAACTTACAAATGTTTATACTTCTCACAGAAACTGTCTTACAACTTGTATAAAGCATAAAATTACAACAAAAACATTTTTCTATCTTCAGTATGTAACACAAAATTATTAAAAACAGCTGCAAGAAAAATCTTGAGGCATTAAAAGAAAAATGTGCTGGTAAGGCTTACTGTCACAACCAGTTGTGACATGACAAGATTTCAACTGGTACCTCCATCTGTCCTGTTTGTTCTAATAATTGTTTTTTATATAACAAGAATCTTTTACTGTAGAATGGTACATGCAACTCACTCTACCACCTTTTGCACCAGGTATATAAAAGGGGACTTAGAAGACTAGGAGATGATTTTATCAAAGCATCAGTTTTTGGAACAGATGGGATCTTTCATGAAATAGACCAGTGCAGTTTACCTAACGCAAACCCTTTCCTTCCTGGAAGTTCAGTCTGTGTCCTTACTTATATAAAGAAAAGAAGATGAGAGTTGAAGAAATGGAAGCTTGAGTTAAGGCATATGTAACTTACCAGGTTTGATCATACAGCTGGTGGCTACTGAATTTACTTCTGTTGAGCAAGTTAAAAGCAACTGTCAGCTGAAATCAAAGGAGTGGCATAAGCATGAGATAAAGTTTAGGTCCATCTGAGGCCTATTTCAGGACATATCCTTCACATCTTCAGAAAGGACAAAATTATAGCCGGTGAATATACAGGAGAACAGCTCTGCAACATTTGGGTCCATTTTTTAAGATCTTGGAACAGTTTGCTTGGGTTTGCTGAATACGTTTATGCACAGCAGAAATAAGCCAGCAATAACCTGACAAAACTGCCCTGCCTTGTATCATCTTTTAGGTTGACAGTGCTGCTGAAGACTTACTCTCATCCTAATCAATTCAGATAGTAAACTTTCAGGCTACTAGATTAGCATGTCAGGGGTAGGGACAGCATACTCTCCTGTTCCACTTCCAACAGCGATGCCAGCATTTTCTATAAAGCAATTCCATTGTATAAAATAATCAAATAAATGTATAAAATAATCAAATTAATTAGAAATTTAAATTGCTTATTAAAGGAAGTATTTTATTTTTATTAAAAAAACACTAAACCCAGAAATATTGGAATACAATAAAAATTCAGCTGGAATGAACAGTGACAGACCTTTCAACATTTGATGGCTGCTAGGTGCCCATTGTCCCTGGTACCTTCACAGCAGGGAAGAGAACATACTTGCACATTTCAAAGGAACAATGTATCCCGAATAATTCTACATTTTTGTTTACAAGCTTAGCAGTAAGGCCAACGACTAAGAAAACTTTGGGATTGAGCCACTATTTCCTTTCTAAAACTAGTAACTCAAAAACTAAATCCAGGCAAAACCAAAAATTTAGACTGGCCACTTGTCAGCACAGATCACTTTCAGTGTCTGTCATTCTGGCATTCATCACACCCAGTCCACATGTTAAAACCTTTATATCACTTCAAGGGATCCCTGTCCCCATCAGCAGTCAGTAAGAAAGAAGACAAAATGCAGCTCATCACTCTTGTTAGTCTGCCTAATGACAAAATGCAGAAACATTTCCACTGCTTCTTTGGGTAAGGTTAACAAGGTGAACTAGAACCGTGTCAGCCTCAGCTTGTTGTCTTTGAAACTTAAATTAAGAAACAACTTTATGGCTGTAATATCTATCTACCTCTGTAGCACAGAAGACAAGTGCTTACATATGAACATTGTCTGCCCAAATCAATTAATGTATATAAACAAATAAAGAGAGCATTTATTTTTAAGGAAATCACTACCATAATAAAGTCAGAGCAGGCAGCAATGTAATTGTCCTTGCTAGGTAATGACACTAGACTCACAATTTCTTGTAATTTAGAAACAACTATTTTAATACAGAAAGTAGAAAATTTGATTCTAAAGTTACTCCATAGAACTGGAAAGATTGGACACATATATTCAATTTTTATATGGGTTCATATTGTTAGATAAACAGTATCAGATATACATTGTTTCCAAAACAACTGAATGTTCCATACATTCCGTAAGAGCAGACATCAGCTCAGGTTGGCTGATAATTGGGACACTTATTCATAGGCCAATATGTAAGGCAAGTATCTAGTCTCAATCAGACAAGATTAGAACATGGGAAAACAGAACAAATAAGAATTTAGAGAAACATCATAAACAGATTTTACACAACTTTCTTAACAAATGCCTTGACTGACACATTTTCAGATCTGGCTTCCCATCTAGCCTTTCAATCTTTTATTAAAATACATTTCAGTGAAGTTTTTCTGGAAAAAGCGTTTAACAAAATGTGCTTAATAAAACTTCTCATTTACCAATTACACTCCAACAAACCTGGAGGGAACAGCACACACGCTGTTTTATTACTATGCATAAAAGTCAATGTTCTCAAAACCAGTGTCGCTTATGTAAGGTAAGGCATCTTCACAGCATGGCTCTCAAAAGAAGCAATTCCTTAACCATAGTAACAAGTGTCTATAAAGAAGTCTTCCTGAAAATAATTTCAATATAGCCAATGAGAAACAGACTAACCATGTAATGTTCAACAGAGAGGAACACCTCTCACTTATATCAATATGTCTCTTTGATTCCTCAATTGCCTATTAAAAAATTTAGGCAATTGCATTTGTTACTGCAAACCTTGCAGGACCAGTCTTGCTTGTTGGTGTCAATCTTAAGCATCACCAGTTTACTGTGTTTTTTGTTGTAGCAGGGTTGCTTGTTTGGTTCTCAAAACAAGGAAATTAGTGACCTAATTAGTTCAGTAGTTTGTTCCATACCAGCTATTTACCTTTTTGGTGCTTACATAAAGCACCAAACTGACTATAATATATTCCTTGGTTTCTTCCAACCATACAAACTCAACACAGACTTTACCCTCTGAATCTGCATAGTCTGCAGTATAGACATGACCCATGTAGTCATAAAGGCCGGATGACTTGGTAGACAATTCCATGCGGACTGGATCACTAAAACACCAGAAGGGCATTCCAGTTTCATCTAAGAGAGTCAGATCCATCACAAAGCAGTCCTACAAACACAAGCAGAAGAGATTATTTCCCTATGTCATGGCAAAGTAAGTAGAGGTTCAGAGAGTTTTGTACAAAGGCTAAAGCCTCAAAATACAATTGATAGTGCTTCACTGACCTACTGCAACAAATACTTACTTAAGAGGTTTCCTGCAGAAATCGAAACTGCAGCCTACACACATCAAATGCTGTGCTACAGAAGGTACCACTGCCAAACCAAATCAAACATTACTTCTTGAACATTTTTAAGCCTTTTACATCTATTTTTCTCAACTATTAGTTACTTTACCACTCAAAGAATGATGGTTCCTTCAATATGAGAAAGTAACCTAAGTTTAAAGTCAGCTGCTAAACTTGTGTGAATGCAGCAATGCTTGCAAAGATACTCAGGGACCACCCAAGGCAGTGCACACACAATTACCCTTCCAAGCCAGCTGTATACAGTACTCTCTTTTTGGGAACTGAAGGCTCACAGCTTCAGTTCTCAAAAAGGTAATATAAAGAATCTTGATGTAATTCCTCTGCTTACAAATTCTTGAAAATATTTCTTTACAAGATTACACAACTAGATAATTTAAAAATGTTAATGCCAATTCCTTGGTCTTGGCAAACTGATAGTTTCACATATCCCTTGGAAGCATAGGAGTGATGTGTCATTGTTAGTATCAGCTGTTCCTTATTCTCATGAGTTCTGAATCATTAAATGAATCAAATTATCTTAATTATGTTGTATCTGTGCTCCAAAAGCGTAAACAAACCAACACCACATATTCCATGCCAAAAAAATTCATTTGGAATGCTTTATTTCTCTGTACTACATAGTTGTGCTTCTGTTGCTCTAACATTGCTTTCATTATTACTTTACTTCAGTCAAACAACACAAGGGCAGATGGCACAAACATGAGGCAATATGATACACATAGTTTCCCTAAGCTTTTTACTGTAGACTATGCTGAAAATACAAAATTCAAACTGAACCTAATGATGGTGTAATAAACTTATATGAGCTACAGAATCACTGGAAACATGAAAGAATCACTATTTTCTGGTCTGACAGCTTGCATATAAAAAGCTAATTATGAATAGTAAAGTGGGATGGCATTGGGATGGTGGGGTCTTCCCATGCATTTCTGTCCTGGTTCTGGTCAGGATCTGGTTAATTTCTGCAGTAGCCAGGCGGGAGCATGGCTAAGATGCTGGTTTTTCTACACCGCCCCACCCCATTTCCAGGGCCAAGGAAAGGGCTTTCTTCTCCTTAGGGGTATTGCGCCATGGTCAGGTTGTGCTCCATGGCGAGCATTTGCACATGAATCACTCCCCTCTCTTGTGCATTCTTGTTGTTAATATTATTGCTGTTACTCTCAGTTTTCTTATCTCATTGCTGCTCTTATCTCAACCTTGATCTTTACCTTTTGAGCCTCCACCTCTCCATTCCAGCACAACACAGGGGAGAGGAAGGGGAAAGCAAGCCAGTGGAGTGTGATTTGGAGTGGTTACAGTAAGAATACTTAATTGGAAAATACCATTCCTATGACAATTTCCAACTATCTGTACTTCGGCAATTGATTTTTTTTAAAAAACCCAGAAGTGCCAAGGAAGTTTTTAGGGTTTTTTTGTTTCTTTAAAGTATTAACTAAAATTCAAAAAAATTCAAAGTAATGGAATGTCCTACTTTTGTGGCTGATGTTATCTGGCCTTCACATGCTTCAAGAATTTTAGAGACTTTTGGTAAAAACTACACTGAATTCGACCCACAGCTACATGCTGACATATTCCATCTCTCATCACAAAATGAGGTTTAAAAAAAATACTGTACTCTTTATTTTGTCCTAGAAACAAACATTAAATATAATTTATGCTGTAAGCACATAGAAAAATGATTAAAATTGAAAAATCTAAAGACTACAGCCATAGCTCTCTGTTTTCTCTGACAGATAATGTAAATTCTTATGTACTACTCAGGATTTTTTTCATTAAAAAAAAAGACTCTGCCAAGCAGCTGTTAATCCTATAAAATCATAGAATTATTTGGGTTAGAAAGGGCCTTTATAAGTCATCTAATTCCAACTCTCCTGCCTCACCATGCTCAGCATGGAGTGTCCAGTTTAAATCTACTCTCAGTTTAAAAACATTGTTCCTTGTTTTGTCACTACATGCCCTGGTAAAAAAAGTCTCATCAAACAGTATTCCATTCCAAATTTATACAGGATTGGCAGAAATAACATTTTTATTAATTCTGAAGGTTTTTTCCAAAAGAAGTGCCGAAATTGAAATCAAATGTTGAACTAGATGATTTTTCAGTAGTGCTTAAATCATATTTATCAGAATCTTCACAGCTTCTGAAATATTCATGCTGATAAAGTATATTTAAAAATAGGTGCCCTCACCACTATTGCAAAAGCTACAGAACCACTCTGAAACTTTGTTTGAAATAATTCTTTTAGGAATTTTATCCAATAGCATGTGTGAGCATTCCTCTAAAATAAAGAGTTAATCTAGCTGACTGATGTACCTGACTGGAGCTGGTGCTGACTGTGTCGATGTGGATGTAGTTTCCTGTGTCCACTGGCATTTTAATACTCCCCAGCAGTTCCTAACTTTCACTGCACATACAGCACAGAACTGCAGAGTATTTCCCCAGAGGTTCAAGGCTTATTGCACACAAAAAAAACCCCAATCAACCAACCAAAAAACCAAACTAAAAGAAATAAAAAACACAAAACAAAAAATAACACTCTCACACCAAATTAAAAAAAATCCTCATAAAAAGTACATCTGCAGTGCACTTTTTTGTCCAGCATTTCCATGGGCTGGTCAGTCACAGCATCTTTCCTGAGAGGAAAGCAATTACACACAGATAATGGGTCTATCATGCAATCCAGAGTCTATGAGAGAAAGGAGAAAACTCTTTTCCTGAAAATTCACTTTTTTTTTGAACATTGGAATAGAGGTTTTGTCCGGTTACAGACAGCTTCTACAAAACAAAAGGTTGTTTAAAAATTAGCTTATTTAGGATGCACAAACACAACTCTGTTTTGAGGTAAGCATTTCCAGAAACAAAGAATATTTCTGACCTTTACATTGCCTTTAAATACATCTGTTTCCCAGCATATGCCAAGTGTCCCAATAATAGGCAAGTGCTTCCTGTTATCCTTTAAGTTTACAACTACGAGCCTCACGTAGCCATTTTCAATGTCACCTGAAAATATAAAAAATATACAACATTACAGCAGCATAAATCAAATTGAGCTCAAGTACACTGTAAATGTTCTCTTATCTCCTTTCCATGTCTTTCTTCCCACTCACCAATAAGAAACCCTGGCATACACCAACAGCTAAACATCAAGCACTTTATAGAGGAATCAAATTGCAGTTTGGAGTTTTGATTCTGTGATTCACAGTAGAAACTGCAGGTAAAAAAATCTTTAGTATTTTTTACTACAAAAATACGAATGCTACCTAAAGAACTTACACAAGGATGCAAGGAGTAAATTTCACACCCAGCATTTCAATTTCATGCCACCAGTGCCTCTATAACTTCCCATTCCCCAGAAGTCAAGCTCAACACTACCACACAAAATAAAACAAAAACAATGAGATACCTCCCCAACCTTTTTTTTTTCAAGTTATTTAAATCTCTTATGTCTGACTGGAAACTCAAATAACCCAATACAAAAGGCACACAGATAACTATTCCTCCTTAGAAAGGATAATGCATCATTTGAATTGACATGAAGTATGATTTGATTTGAATCAAGTTTTTAAATTATGGATTTTTTCATTTTTTAAATAGCTTTCCAAGGCCCCTGGGGTTTTTTTGGCAGAATAACTATGATTTGTGATTTTTTTTATTACTACATATAACCATATTTCTTTGGAATCTCTTCCTCTCCTCTCAAAAGAGATTGGCATTTTTTTTTTTATTTTTTTTTCTTTTGCTGTCAGAGAAGGAAAGTTAATCAGGGAATCCAACAGTCTAATTATAACTTGAGGTACATCATAGTGAACATGATCTGACTACAAAGAAAAGAAAAAATAAAAGCATCACATCATGACACAAGCAGATTTCTTGGTAGGACATCCCTTAAACAAGTTTCCTTGAGCAAGACACAATCTCTCAAAAGAGCAAAACAAAAGCACTAGAGACCTCAGTAGAAAAAAGAAAGTATCTAGCACATGCAGGAGACAGATACAAAGGGAGAGAAGAATTCCCAGGAACATAATGCTTGTCAGGATCCAGTAGTAGGTCCTGGATGGTAAGGTAACAAGTGAAGGGACTTGCAGAGATTTAAGATGCAAGTGACAGAAGTAAAAAAGGCAGAAGTGTTTTGCCTGTGATTCTCCTTCAATCAAGCCCAAGCAGCAGCATGAGGCTACAGAAGCAGCAACATCAGGAAGGCTGGCTGTGAGTTCTGTGGCTGCATCCAGCATGCAGTGGCAGCAAAACCTCTGCTTGGTGGCTACTTGAAGCAGATAGTTGGAGGCAGTGATGGAGAAAGAAAGCTCACACTTTAACACAGAGGCCAAAAACTTCTCTGAATTGGTACTGCAGATCCAAGCAACTCCCAAGATACAGCTGGCTGCAAACCAATGCTGGAAAGGCATCACTCACCAGTGGGGAGTCCAAAGAACAGTTACTATGGAAAGCAAGCTGCCCAGCACATGACAGAGAACAGCTGAAGGTTTTTCAGTACAGACACTGTTTGGAATAGGAGTGGGAATACAGTGAAACCAACATGACTATGCCCAGGAAATGTTTTGTAGTAAATACTTCGTTATAGTTGAAGGAAAATGCAATCCTCCAAACTGTGATACCCACTTTCAGTGAAGTGCAAAAGAAGTCAGTGAGAAAAATGTAAGCAGAATTCATTGCCAAGATCCAGCTCAAAGTAGGAAAAGGCCATAAGTTACCACCTGTCCAAATGGTCCAGTTCTAAAACCTCAGTAAATCAAATTCAATGACAAAATTTCATTAAAGATAAAAATATCTTATTGAAATAGTTTACTGACTAACCACTGAAAGCCCACATTTAAAGTTGAGCTTTTATACAAGAAGCTTGAAAACATCAGTCAACAAGCATTTTTTCCAAAAGGACTACTTGGTTATCCACAATTCCAATCTGAATGGAAGTGTCTATTTCTCTTACTCATTCAGATCAAATGAAGTTTGAATGGAATAAAAAAAGGACTGAAAAAAGCATTCTTCTGCTAATAAGTTCCTATTGCACGGCATTAATACACATTGCTAGATAGATCATCTGGCTATGATGTGTTGCACTTACTTCTTAACTTTAGCCAAAATGGAAACAGGCAACGGATCAGGAATCTGACGGCTAATTCTTAATGGGTTGGTTAATCCAAACTTTATATATATTTTTTAATATAAAAGCTCTATTTCAGTCCTCACATTCAGGAGGAAGGAAAAGCCTGCCTAGAAACAAGCAAGAAACTGAAGGCTAAGTAATGAAACCTCACCCCAGTCAGATGAGAAAATGAAATTAAAGGGCAAGATAAGCTATGTTAAACATACAAAGAGAAACACAGAGGAAGCAAATTGGACAGGGCTTTCCTCAGGCTGAACCAGACTTTGTTTCATTGTCCCCTTATAACATCTCTAGTCCTTGATTCATGCAAGACACGCATAGCAACCACAAGCAAAGCAGCAGAGTAAATTACAGGGAACAAATATTTCCAAATAGAGGTAATACCAACAAAGAGAACATATAACATGTAGACAAACCTCAGGGGAATGAAACAAACAGACCAATAGTTCCAAAGAACATGTTTAGCTAAAAGCCAAGAAGTTTGTTTTGCTAACCAAGTCTTTCTTGCAAGTTGTCATTTGATTGGTATTTTCAGAGGAAAAGCTATGCTTAACACTTATTTGGGAGCCAACAACAGCCTTATCACACTAAAATCATTATTCAAACTTGCAAATCAATCTTCAAGGTCAAGCAAAACATTTCAAATGTCTGATATGAAATTTTACAAACAAAGCTTAACAGTTCTCTAAATACACCAAAATCAACCCTTACATTTTGCAAGCACAACACATCATTTTACATCAACAAGAAATGACATTGAAAAGCAAAAGCTTAAACTATCATGAGGCTACAAAGCTGTGCTTAAAAAGTTGAAAACCTAGGTAAATACATTTCAAAAATATTTATGAAGAAGTTGGATCATGGCTTCTGGGAGTCATATGAAAACCTGTCATAACTTCCTGAAAATAAGGAAAGTTTTCTAAATATTTTCAATTCAGTTACAATATATTTAACATATTCATCCTACAGTACCTGTCAATGAGACCATATTACAAATTCTGTTTACATGAAAAGGAGCATAAAATAAAATGCTAAACCCCAACCAAAACAATGAAAAAACAGGTAGTTACTGCAATGCAAATATAAGAACAGGAAAAAAATCTGTAGCCATACACATTCCATCTGCCTGGTCTAATGAAGTGTGATATAACCTTTTTTAATTTAATATTAAGAATTCAGCGAAATGAACTGAAAATGGAGTAGCAAAGTGCAGCACAATATTAATATATACTAACAAAAAGCAGACAAAAATTAATCTTGAACAAATCAGTTATTCTGCAAAATACAAATGGGCATTCTCTGGTAACCCAGGAATGCCTAAAGCTTCTTAGTGAAAACCAATAAATAAGTAAAACAACAGAACTAGCTCACAACTGGTATGTGCCTCAAGTTGTGGAAACTGCCATGGGTATGTTGCATCTATAATTTAAAATAAAACTGGACTGGGTAGAGAATTTTCAGAAATAGCAAGACTTTCCAGTATGTTGCAGGACTTCCATGCTTCAGAGTCCTCTCAGAGGATGGGACAGAGTGCATTATTAAAATGGATCCTAAAAATAAAACACAAACCATCCAACACAGCCAGTTTGGATAAACCTGGCCACATTCAGCAACACCATGTTCACCAGAATGAGAAAAATGAATAACAAATCACAATGAAAAATGTGACAGCACACAGCCATATGCTGCTTCACCACACCTTTTTGGAGGAAGTCAAGCATTTTCCAAAAGGAATTATTGTGCAAGCACATGGAAGGGATTAGATGACAAATGTGCTTATTGTCTGCAGAACCATGGCTTCAGCTGTCTGATGTCCTTTGAGACCAGAATCTGATGGCTGTCACATTGCTGAAGGTCACAAAACCAAAGCAATTCAGAAAACACTTGTGAACATAAAACATTCTGTAACTTGCAAAGTGAGATGGCACCACAACTGTAGCTCATGGACATTTGCTTCAATTTGCATAAACTTCAGCTTGATCTTTTGTGGAAGTAGCTTCTAAGCAGCAAGAAAGTGATACCAAGAAAGGAAGTATGCCAAATAATACTTTTTCTTGTGCAACTGTATTGCTAGAAGTATAACATTTTCATTTTAGAAAAATGTGATATTCAGCTAAACAAGAAAAACCCACTCCTCTGGCCAATTTCGAGAATATTTTTTTTCTGAGAGCATAAAGAGGACTCTTGTACTACATAACACTTCAGGTAAGATTTCTTGCTACATGCATACACTTTCGCTGTAATTTTATCCTTAGAAGTCTTCCTTTAATTCAAGCTTGGCGCTTTTCTAAAATCTGAAAACATGTATATTTCAGGTTCAAGGACAACAACACTCCACACTGCATAAGGCTGAAATCTAAAGCACAGTTCTTGGAATCACCAAATACAAATGAGAAAAACCAAACCAATCACGGGGAAATTCCGCAGCCCTGTAAAAGAACTCACGGCTGACAACAGCGCCCTCTACTGACAGAAAAACAATATGTTCTGAAACCCACACCGCTCAGGAGTGCAGGTATCAAACAAAAATACTGGGGAGCAATAATTAATTTACAGTACTTAATTCTAAATTAAATTAATGGCAGTGTACAATTTTAATATTTTAATCTATCTTTGATTACAGAAAGACAGCTGTGTAGCTTATGAAGTTATGCTGAAGTTAAGGCAAAAGAGAGATCACCCATGTATTTTTCAAAACCCCAGTACAATTATAAATTTGGGCTGTATGAGAAGAACAGGGATGGCCAATTATGTCTCAGGGAAAGAAACGCTGAGAACAGAATGAAGCAGCAGAAGAAGACTGAAACTGTTTTCCACACAATGAAAGGGTGCCAAACCAGCAACCTTAAGCTCACTAAAATAGAAACTCTAAATCTTAAAGTTCACAGTAACTTGTACAAATGTATCTATACATTTGATCTGCCTGCTCACCCAAAGTATACTTGAGGAGAATTCTACAGAAACAAGATTCTAATACATATCCCTCTCTTCTTTATACAATACATGTGAAAGAAACATCAACCTGCACCAAGAACTGTGCCAGTGTATTATTAATGTAGCACAGAACTAAAAGAAAAGACCCAGAAAATCTGCAGAATTTGTGTGCCAGGCTGACAGTGTCAATTAACAGCAGGCAGACTTCTTACAGAGCAGGCTTAGGATGCCACACAAAGCACCATGCAGATATAAAGAAAGCACATCACAAACAGAAAGATAGCTTACTCTTAAAATTCCATTTCAGTTTCACCCCTTAAAACAGAGAAACTGGATATAAGAAGGAAAGATGCAACAGCAGGGATCATTTTTAAAACAGACATTATTGCTCCATCAACTTTACGTTTTCTGCAGAAGAGGCACTTGAAGGATCCACAGAGGTACATGCAGTTTCTGCCATGCAGATCAAGATGCAGCCTGTAGTCATGCAGTCCATATTCTGAGTCAATATCATCCAGTAAAGGTCTATTAGGTGGAGGAGAATATTGACTTGAAAAAAAAAAGATAGAATTTAGCAAGGGAGGATGACTTAGTAAAGATATAACACATAGGCCAACATTGAGACCGTCATATTAAGACAGTTTCAAAATCAAACATCTCTAGTTATCATGCTTCTTTTAAGATACTACAGTGTCTAATATTGCTGATCAGCTGTTCAGCCTACCCAAAGGCAGAAAATACAGCAGCCAACTTTAAAAGGTACATCTGGTAAACTTCAAAACATGGACTTGTCTACAAAAAAGAAAAAAGCATCAGCTCAACTACACATATAAAAGTCCACTAGCTCTAGAGACTTCTCTGAAATAGCAAATATTGAAATAATTTTGTCTGAGGCTAGCTAAATAAGTACTGCACACAAGTGACCTAAAGAGACCACATGCCAGAGGCAACTGAGCAACTTCTACACAGGATTCAATTTGGTACTAAGGGAGATGGTGTTAAATCTTACATTCTGCGTGAGAAGAGCCACACTAAGTTATAGTGGGCATTTAAGACTACTGGTAGATACAACAGTATCTGACCAGAAAGCTGAGTGGGAAATAAATTCCCCAAATACTATTCTAAAGCTAAAAAATCATACAAACACTTCATAGGAAACCCAGCTACTTTCTCAAAAGGATTAAAATATTAATGCAGGCACCTCACCAGTTTACCAGAGTTTCCCCCCTCTTACACAGCCAAAGAATACTTCCCTACTTCCTGAAATGTCTCTCTCTTTTCTTTCTGTTTCAGATAGAAAGAGGATATAAGAAGACTGCTTGTGGAAAGGGAGAAAGTGTGTGCAGTTTATTTCTATCTTTCTCAATATGGCAAGTACCAGTACACCTGTATAACTAAATTATCTTCTTAATAGCATAACAATGGCCATATTTTAGTATGAAAATGCTTCTACAGTTTTTTATTTAGTTACTGTAACTGTTGTTTATATTAAACAAGAATAGTTAATTACTGCCTAAATATAAACCTCTTACTAGCAGCCAATTTTAACTGTAAAATTCAAAGCTTTATTCCAAAGGTTATCTTTATTACCCACAAAGGAAAACTTACACAGTAGCAGAACCCAAAATGCTTCTACTTACACAGTAGCAGAACCCAAAATGCTTCTCTCAAGAAGGTGATTATAATGAAGATTCGCCATAACAAAAGCAATTTCATTTTTCCCCTGAAAAGTTAATTAAAGTAGATGTATTTTCATCTGGAAATGCTTTTTTTCACAAGGTCTTTCAGAGCATTAAAATTCATAGATAAATGCTGCTGCTTATTACTCTGTCAATTACTATAATAATGTTAGTAATGGCTTGCTTTAACACTTGGACTCGTAAAACCTTTACTGTCTTTTCACAAGAATGCAGAATAGTTATAAAAGACTGCAACACTTTTGTATTACAGGGAAAGAGAGAGAAGCCAGCTATGGCAAGGCAAAAATTTTGAGAGCAATCCAAGAATTCTACTTCCCTAGCTTCTACTGACCACTTTAAAAAAGATACCTAAAAAGAATCAAACAGCACTTATTCCCGACTACTGAAGCATCAAGTTTATTTTCATGTCTAAGGAACTATTTCCAAAGAGGGTTAACATCAGTGAGGAACACAGAATTATTTAATAGAAATTGTGAATTTCAAAGTAAAAATTGTGTCTTCACCAGATTATTTACTCCTGGGAAAACATTAAAAACATAACCTTCTATAGTCAAAAAAAACATCTACGTGACAACTAAATAGAGACAGAGGCACGTATTTACTTCAACAACACAGAACGCTAGGATCTCAGGTTTTTTTCTTTAAATGCATTCTTTAAATCCTACATTTACAAACACCCAAGTCAATAGGAAAATTATTCACTGCCATACTTTCCTGAAATATGGGCAACTACTGTTTTCATCTCTCTGAGTTACCAGAAAATTACATCCTCTATTCAAACTTTTGGCTTTTTAACTACTCCTGTATTTTCATTGTACAAAATTACTGCTATAAAGGATTTAACTAGGGAGGTCTATCAATCACATAATTTCTCAGTCTTTCTCTATCCAAATACCAGGAGGCCCACATAACCTGCCCTTGGTTTCTGTTATGCAGCTATGTACTAAAAAACAAGATGTGTGGCATTTACAATTATTACACCCACTGACACATAACTACCTCGTATTACTGGGCCTACACAGAGAGTGAGAACTGCTGTTCAGAAAAACAAGCAGGGACAATATACTAGATTGAAGCATTCCATTTTCAACAACTATGTGGAACTTGGTTATGATTGAACCATTTCCAGGTGCTGAAAGAGCTCTCTTTCCAAGCATGGATGGGGCCGATGCATAAGCAAGACCACAGAGCCAACAATACAGGGACACCAGTCTACAAAACTTCTGAAGATAGGAAAGAAACGGCTGCTCATTTAGCGGAGCTTTTCACAGACTGAAACAACCTGTAACAGGTTTATGCTGGTCAGGCAGTCTCAAGTTTTCTAGGAAATGGACTTTCACTCTTAAGAGTGAATGGATAGTCCTTCTGCAATTTCAAACGTTGCCTCTGGTGATTGTGCACATTTGAGGCACCATGCTTGCAGATGGAAATTAGACAACTTCCATGAATTGTTCACAGCCTCCCCATGGAAAGTTCCTTGCCAGTGCCAAATAACCTAAGTCGATGTCAACAGCATGACTGAGGGGAGGAAAAAAGAGCTGCCACCTCTGAATTGAGATCAAGAGCAGAACACCTGAGATAGGCTTCCATAGCACGCAGCCCTGCAGAGCAACAGGCAGACACAGAGGTCCCCGTGCACCCCATGCAAAGATGCAGACTCCTTTTGTGTAGAAATCTACTTTAGATGTTCTGCACTGCCCTCTAAAGAGACTCATATCTACACTCACCCTACAGAGGCTAACTGCTTAACCTAGACTCTTAATACAAGAATTTAATACCCCCAAAAGGGCATGATTAACAGCATTCCTACTGGTGGAGCAAGATACAGCTACCTGGTGATGTAAATCAAAGTTAAGTCGCTATGTGGGAACTCATCACTTTGAGTGATATGGACAGGCAATGGCATGAATCACATGGATTCTTCTTGAATCTTCATGGATTCAATGGAAGAAGCACTTCTCAAACCATTCTATTGAAAATTACTCTAGGATATCGAACTTGGGCATGTGAAGACTGCAAAATAAGTAAAATTGAACACAGTATCTAGTATAGAATGATACATAACTGATCTTTTAATTAGAAGTAGATTTCTTTATGCATTTATACTCCAGTGACAGCTCTTTAGGATACAATAAACCATCCACTTACAGTCCCTACACGGGTTGCGTGGTTACTAGTTTAGACAACATCCTTCAAAATCCAAACGGAAAAAAAAAGAAAGATTTTTTAAAAAAACCCTCCCCAAACCAAAAAAAAAAAACCCAACTCTTTTCCTTCAAATAGTAAAATACTGAAACAAAATGTTATCTTACCTTCCACATTCCTACTAGCAGTCCTGGACTCAGACTGAAGAGCTGGACAAGCTCATCAGCACCAACCACTACACTATTTTCAGTCAGGTTAGCAAGATGGTATTCAGCAATCAAGGAAAATCGACGAGGTCTTTGAAAAGAACATACAGAATGTAGCAAAAGTTTATGTCTCCTTAATCATGTAAAAGTTCAGCCTAATTACATTTTTAACTCTGAAGTCTGACCAGCAAACATGATGAAAATGGTTTTGAAAGCATTTGGCATGCAGAGTCATAAACTATACATTTGAACAACTACAGTGTACTAGCAGGATCTGAACCCTTAACAAGATAAGAAACAAAAAACACTATATGACCTTCTAAAATACTCTTTTAATAAACTTATGTGCTTGCCCAACTTTTCAAAATACAGAATTACTTTACAATTTGTTTTTGATAATTTATTGATACTATACGGAATCACTGAACATTTATCACTGTGAAGCAAAATTCAAAGGAAAGGATCAAATTGTATATATAATGAATTAAAAGTTTGTGTTATTCGAAGCTTTCCTTTTTTAGATTTTTTTTTTATTTTTTACCTATAGTTAAAGCCATTTAGCTCCAAAACACTCATAAATATAAGTTCATGGACACTCTTATTAACTAATGACACATTTAAAAAAGAGCAGAAAGTGGAGTTTGCATTACCTATTCAGAATGAAGAAAGTCTTTCTAAAATCCTTCTCAGACTTAGGCTCTTACTGTATTCAAAACAGTTCCTAGATTTCCACTGCTATCACTGTAGTATCACCTACAACTACACACTGAACACTGCCTGGGATGGGGCACCCACAACCTTCCTGGACAACCTGCTCCAGTGTCCCACCACCCTCACAGTAAAAAATTTCATCCTAATCAACATCAACCCTTTCCCTGCACTTACAGTCTTAACAGTCATCAGGCCTGTCCCTGCACTTACAGTTTTAGCAATGACCAATACTGAAACTGGTGAATCCACTGCCTTCATCTATAATCACAATTTGTAAAAACCTGTAACTCTGTGAAATAAGTATATCAATCGCCTGCAAGCTTTCTGTTTTATTTTCTACATATGAATCATCATCTTGGCAAAACAACTACATTTCCTATATAATTTGACTGCAAGACTTGGTCAGCTAACTTTATATACAAAAAGTTTCTCTTGATTTATTTCTTTTTTAAGTAAATACTTTTCTTCTGGTTGAGGAACCCAGTGTTTTGTAGGTGAATAATTCTCTCTCTTTTCAGAGCTCTATGGCTAGGGGCTTTGTGTAAGAAGCATGTACTTGACACTGCACCTACTGTACACATAGGCCCAGATGTGTGCTAAGCTCCTTGACAGCAAACAAATACCTCAAATAGACACTTTTCATTTAAATATATTCTTAGACTGTAACAAGAAAAACCACTGTAAATTTAAAACAAGGGACAGGCTGTGGACTGTATGACTTTATATGCATATATATGCTGAAGATTGCATGCATAGTTAAACACCAAGTTCTCTAAATTCACACACACACCTACAAGACAGAAAATAAACTTTAGCAACATAGATTACCTGACCGTAGCCACATAAATACTGATGAACGTTTCCAAGCTAAATTTCTCACAATAAATTCTCCTAGATTTACATTTTTCTTTCATGCTCATTTGTGCTATACCTTAGATTAAGCTTTCCAAGTCAGGACCTATTAGTCTGCATATCACATGCCAATAGCTACATTAACCTATGAATTAATTTCATAGCTTGCTGGATTATACTATTTCTTGCTGAAAAGCTCTACCAAAGAAGAGAAGAACATAGAAAACTGCAGGGAGGCTTTCAAATGAAGAGTTAACTTCTTGAGTCAAACAGATGTCAGATAGCTCATACAGACACATTATCAACCAGTTGCACCCAAAAAAAAATCCTCAAAAATCCTATGTCAAAACTCACCCATTGTTGTTGGGAGGTATGCTTTGGTCAGGAAGCAATGGTGTAACTCCAAATAGCTTCAGGGTTGACAGGATGTCTAAGCATGGCCAGTCTGTACCATGCCAAAGTACAGTAAGAGATGTGTCCTTAAATGATAGGTTTGGCTTCTCTACTACATGTTCTTTTCCATTTTTGTCCTTTAAGACAATTATCCAACTCAACCCAGAGACTCTGTTATTTAGGAATTGAGAGGGGAGAGGGGTGTTTAAAAACAAATTCCCAAAGTGATAAAACTTAAACTATGCTTTCAATAGAATTTTTTAATTTCTACTAGCTGCTTCTTATGTTCCTCAGTTTCAGTCATTTATAATTATCATTGTATCTTTCCATTATGATATACATTTTTTAGCTCTAATTCTATACCCCCCCCCAAGTCATTAATATTTTATACATTGTTCTCAAGTAAATCTTTGTGACAAGGCATTGCTTACTTCATAGCTTCTTTGTTTTTACATGGAAGACCTGTATAAGGATCTAGAAATTTAACGAGCCGCATTACTCTAGTTTTGAAGGCAGATGTTTTTTTGAAGATGTATTCTTTCTTCCAGTACCCAGGCCCTTTATCGTGTAAAGCAGCACAGCCCAAAGAAACAGCTTCTGTTTGTTTAGACTTCATTTTCCAAATTGTCCGTTTTGGGTGCAAAGAGCTGGAATAGAGTTTCAGCCAAATTCCACTGAAAATAAAAACAGAATAAAGAGGAATAAATTTCAAGAATAGTTACTTCATTTTTTATATGCACATCTCAGCTACCACCGAGCATAGTGTTAGCACAAAACAAGTCTTGTCTGTCTTCCCAAAGATATGGGAGCCAGCATGAAGCTCTATGATAGCACAGTCATAGTCAGCAAAGTAAGTGAAAACTGATAAAGGTTAAGCAGAAAATTTTGAAAATTCTACCCCAAAACAATGATTCATCCTCCTCATAGAAAATCAGCTAGTGGGAAAAGTGGTTTAATACCTCCTATTCAACAAATAATCTGTTCACTTCAAGTTTCACAGATCCAGCTGAAAGTGGTGTGGAGGAGGACAATTCAGAATCACCTTTGTTTGGTGGTATCCATGTCATGTTGATCCCTTCTGCACTCTCTTTGGGAAAGCCCACAGAAGACATGACTTACTGAAGTCAAAGAAATGTGACTGTAATGATAGGCTCATCTCTTTCACACCAGGGAAACTATGAGGTCACATTTCAGCCTCTCATGCCCCAGTATCTCTAGGACAGTTCACAGAATGTCGAGTACAGGAACCTACAAGATCTCAAACAATAATCTTGAGAATACAGGTTGCCAGTAAGTTTTCTCATTCTGAAGTGAGCTAGACACAGAGTGTACTGCACTAAAAAAAATAAATAGCAAGGGCAACAAATTCTTAAGAGACATTTTCTACCACTTATCAGCAAGATTACCTTTACCAGTTCTCACTTATCCTCAGGCAAACTTACACTAGTGAGTATTGTATGGCATCTTCCCTCTCCTCAAAGCATTCAAGGACTAGATCCATCCCACACAGCCTCCTACCCATCAAAACTATTCTCAATTCATCAGCCACTGAGAATAAGCCCCCACATGCTGAGAGCCAGGCTCTGCTTATTGATGCAAACCTATTCAGGGATTTTGCAAAAACCTTCCAACCTGCTGCTCTGCAGATATATACAGAATTCCCCACTGCCATTTTTTGAGATGAAAGTGTCTAAAACACACAAACCAATAAGCTACTGTGACTTGTAAAAGTGGGGTCACAGTCAACATGAGTTTTCAACCTTCCTTTCACCAAAAGCAGGGTGGAAAGGGTAACATAAAGGATAATCCCATAACTGAAACAAAGTTTTAAGATACTTCTATTTTAAGACCATAGAAGGCAGCCAAGTTACCAGACAGTATATGACGGAGAAGAAAAATTCTTCTTTAACTACAAAGCTGCTTAGAATTGTCCAGTGATGAAAAAAAGAGGGATGTCCTTAATACAACACCACCAGGGGAATTTGAGCTGTGTATCATCCAACTGGTCTTCATCAGCCTAAAAAGTCCAGTAAAATAACCTCCTATAAAACTCTCCTGTTAACTAGAAACCCCTTCCCAAGAGAGACATCCTTTGATGGAGGGAGATACTCTGCTGAATTATGCTGAAAAGACAGGGCTTAGTAGTAGGCATCTCCTGCATTTTGGAGTCGCAGACTCAAGCAATTTGGTTGACTGAAAACAGACTATAACAAATACCTAACATCCTCATACTCACTCTCAGCAATATATTGCTTCTTCCTTTCCCAAACCAGTGTTGTGCAAGCAAAGAAATTAGTTCAAGAAACTCAAAAATTCAGCTAGGGCAGAGAGACAGAGAACAAGATGAAGGAGGACTAGAATCACAAGTGTTTAGGAAGGTATCACTGCCCCTTTATCCTCAACTTCTGAAGAATTCAGGACAGATAAATCAAAAAGGCATCCAACAGGGAAGCACAAGTTTGCCTCTTTCACAACAGAATATAAGCCCTTTTTGCCTCAAATTGTTAATATTCATCTCAAGACCTCTTACTGGACATTAATTACTACAACAAGCCTTTAACTCAAATGCCAGAATCAGGCACATCATCATCAGCCATCACTTGACCACAATGCCCAAAAGACCCTGTGCTCTCGCTTCCTCTCACACAGGCACGTTCTTCTGGTGATCAGAATCCTCAAGTTTTTGCAGGCAGACCATACCTGTGAACTTCCCACACTGCATGATAGGAAGGCTGGAATACCCCATGCTGGGGCACAGAGGGTGCAGAAAGTGTGTGTGGGGGGGGGGGGGGGGTCATAAACATCTTCTTGTCTTCAACAGCTATACTGGAGACATCAGTGCTAAGAACTGCTCAAGCACACTCATTATATGAACAGCCAAAAGACAAATCACTGCATTAGGCAGCACAGACATACCACAATGAAAGACTGATGGTCCTGTTGCATCAAGGACAGCAGAAATATCCTAAAAAAGACACTCAGTCTAAAAAACAAGGTCAGATTTGTCACAGAAATATGCAGGGACTCCAATTAAAACTTCTGTTCATACACTGCAAGACTCAGGGTCTTAAGAAGATCCATTAAAATCCATCAGGAAGAAATGACCTGGGTCCCACTGAACCAGTCAGGCTCCTAGATAAGGGAAAGTAACTCTTCCCCAAGTCCTGTTTGTGCCCGCACAGTAATCTCTGTTGAGATTAGAAAATGGAAACAGAGATTGTCGAGATGGAGACAGATGAATCATCTTCCCCTGGACAGCCACAGTGATTTTATCCTGCCTTACCAACCTGAAGTGGAAAACACATGCCAAGACTGGTAATTTGTGTCAACTATGCAATTTTTATCTACTCTTACCTGCTGACAGCCTCAAAACCTTAATCTGGACTACAGATCTTCCCTTTGAATTCATCAGTTCTAAAGGTATAAATGCCAAGGTAAAGAAATTGATTCACCATACAAGTTTCAGTAAATAAGGGAGAAATAGATTAATACCAGGTACAGCAAGCTCCTATAGAGGAAGACATTTTCTCATTCAGACAACACTAATGCAGTAGAATCCTAGAAAGAAAAGGATGCCCAGATCCTAGTTACCACATACCAACCTGGGTGTCTCCTCTTTACCCTTTGACAAAATTATCATCATATTGGAGCCATTTATGAACTCTGAATAAGCAATCCTTATAAAAAAATGTGTCGGTATTTATCTTTGTCTCTTTTGTCTGCATTAGAAATCACCAAATTTTCACAAACAGAGCAACAGACAAAAAACACTAGTGGGTCACTTGATTGAATCATTCCTTCTGTAAAAACCTGATGAAAGAATTAAGTAAGTAGGACTCCAAAATTGTGAAAGCTATGACAATTTCATAAAACCGCTGGAGACACACCATTAAGGATCACCTGAACTGAGAAGTTTGTGCAGGTCCATGTGAATTCAGACAGAAATTTTAAAACAAAAAAAAAAGTGCTAACAGCAACATTTCAAAGTACTAGATTTAGTTTTTACCTCATAACTCCCATTAAACAACAGGCCCTACACAGCTAAAATTCCATGCAACTCATGCTGTGGGCTGTGCAGGGCAATTTCAGCAGAGTAAGTGCCCATAGGTGCATGCATCAGCGCTCTAGCATCAGAGAAACTAAATTAGAAGGACTCATAATTCAGGCAAACACATCTACTGCACAACTGAGACCTTCCCTCTTCCTTACTTATCATTGGCCAGCTCATGGAAGCGCTTATTCACACAGCCAACAGCCAACAGGGACACAGCATCCAAATAGGAAAATATCTTCAGCAGCATTTCTGATGGCATGCTGGAAAAGAAAAGAAAAATGAATACTGTTAGACATGTCAGCAAACTCCAGAAATGACAATGGCAGAGAATTTAAATTTCAAACCAGACAAAAACAAAAGAGGTGAAAACCAGCAGGTTGTAAACAGATGAATCAAAAACCACCTGAAGAGTTAAACTGTGGAGTTTGAGTTCTAATTTCATTCTCTGGTATGTGGCATTTACCTAAAATAATTCATGACAACTTATTCAAGTGGCACAGCACAATTACCTGAAAAGTTTTGTGCTTGCACTTTCATTAAATTTTGTTAACTTTAACTATGTTTGACATGAAACTACCTTGTTTTGCTTCAGTTTCTTGCTGTTTGTACTATTATTTTAACATTTATTCCATAACCAGCATTTGCAAAACTGCACATATATTCACCCTCCCTTTTGACTGCTGTGTCAGGTGTCAGGAAGCACCAGGACAGAAATGCCCTGGTCTAACAGCAAGATCATGCTCTACCTCATCATAATCTTCAAACTGTACATGCTCAAGTGTCTTGTGCAGTTTTTATTTATGTCAACAGAAAGATGTGAACTTCAAAGTAAGAGTCAAGAGATATCCTGAAAATGTCAATGTCTCTGTGCATCTGGAATGCTGCTCGAAATGCAGGTGCCAGTCTAAGCATGGCAAGCAGAATATACCCTGGAGATGAGCCAATGTGATTTCTGCATTAACAGACATTTGAGCAGTACCTCATAACTGCACAGAGTTTAAAATACATGCATTTTATACTCTAACTTCCTTGAGCACTGAGTATGGTCACATCAAAATCACCACTGAAAATAAAAGGTGCTTTGAAAGTCAGTGCTCCAGGTGTGCCTCTTGTCCTTTTACTACTGGGCTATTTGCAACACTTGTTGATTTATAACACTATTTCAGAAGCAGAGAGCTTTAAAGGGTAGCATGATAATGCCAATATCTCAGTGTTTGTATTAAACTCAGAATCTTAGTTGCATTGACATAGAAGCAACATGCCAAAACCGGCACTCTTTTTATGTGAAATAAGTTATACACTGTAAGCCCAAAGCAGTTAGTGCACTCATTCCAGAGATAATTTAGAAGTGATACCTTAAAAGGCTGCAGATTAGCTAAAATAACACACTTGATCCAGAATTTTCAACCATATTCTTTTTCTTCTGAAGGAAGCTGAAAGGATTTTTTTTTCTTTTTTCTCTCACCATTGCACCCATCTGACAGCACTGAAATATTAAACTGGCCATCCAATGCAAAACAGAGAAAGCAATACACAGAAAGCTATCATGTAGCCATTATATTTTCTGAAAAATCCTTTCCTTAGGATTTTTCCTCCTGAGAAGCTGAGAAGCCTCAGGAACAAAATGTAAACAATGGTTATCTGCTGCTGTGGAATGCAACAGGTGCACCTGTAATTGGTCTCATGTGGTTGTTTCTAATTAATGGCCAATCACAGTCAGCTGGCTCGGACTCTCTGTCCAAGACACAAGCCTTTGTTACCATTCTTTTTCTATTCTTAGCTAGCCTTCTGATGAAATCCTTTCTTCTATTCTTTTAGTATAGTTTTAATATAATATATATCATAAAATAATAAATCAAGCCTTCTGAAACATGGAGTCAGATCCTCGTCTCTTCCCTCATCCTTGGACCCCTGTGAACACCATCACAATATCAAATGTCTAAAACAAGGAAAACTAATTAGTTTTTCAGGTAATATATTCTTAGAAATTCTTTGTGTAAAAATGTAACTAATTTTCAAAAAGAAAACTCACAATTGTACTGAAAGTGCCTTTTCACCGTCAACCAGGAAGAGGAACATTTACCTTGCAGCAAATATGCAGCAGCCACTTATTCCTCTCCCCTCATCCAAATCCACCATTCTCAGCCTCTCTATACACTAAGATCCACTTGATGACTACCAATAACCAAGAGAAACAGAAGTAGTTTAATTCTGAACTGGCTTTCATTGAAGGAATAAAATACCAATTTTTATTCTCAAGGAACAACATTGCCCATGACTTGCAAAGGAGTTGCTGAAGGCTTCACATGGCTCGGAAAACGTACATATTCCTTATGAACTTAGAAAACACAAAGGAAAACCACACCAGAAAACGTTAGAATGTGGACAGAGAATCCTAAAGTAGGCCAGGAAAGCAAATCTTTTCAACTCAGAGTATCTGACCTAGAAATCACTAAGATATGAAAATAATTACTGCAAGCAGTCAAAAGATAGCTTACAGGGGGACTTCCACTCTTACTCCTAAAGACATACTCACCTCTCAATGCGCACACTTGGTTTCAGTTTTACAGGAGGCGTCAAGTACAGACTTTTAATTCCAGCATTTACAGTTTCAAAACATTCCCTAGGCCTGGCAGCAAAGGTCCTTAACCTACTTGTAAGAAGGAAAAGCTGTTAAGAGTCACATATTCACAAAATGAAGAAATACACATACTGTGCACACTTAGACACAATATTTAAACCAATGCAGGATGCAGGGAATACATCACATGAGAACCATTATTATTTGAACAATTACACCCAAGTTAAAATACCTGGCATGAGGAAGATTCAGATTTAAACTCACAGCTGTCAATCCTGTGATAGATCTCTCACAGCAGGCAAAGGGAATAATAGTGTTCCCTCAAATCAGTTTGAATCTTGTGGAGATCTACTATCCTTAGACAGCAGCACCACTGCTTGGCCACCACAAACAAGCTCCCACTGAGGCCCCTGCAGTCAGTCAAACTCACTGATTAATCTTCTGTTTCACAACATTAATCCAGAGACATTTTTGAGCAACCCAACTCTGCTAAATTATTAAAAGATACCAGATAAAAACAATACGTTGAAACTTCCTCAGAAACTGTTGCGGTTCAAAAAGAATTTGTATACTTTCATACTACACCATCTTCTTTACTTGCTTGAACAGCAAGAAAGGAGATTTAATCCATGAAACAGAGGGCAGCTAGCAAGCTCCAAGGGATGTCCAGATGTTAGACAGATAAATTACTTGTGGGTAGAATTACTTTGTTAAGGTTCAGGGCTTGACATGCTTCACTGATTTCAGACCTAGGGGGAGGTTAATAAAGCTTGGGAAGAAGGATGGCCACTGCTAGTGGCACAAAGAATGCAGAATTTACAGGCCACAAGGATACCTGGAACAAGTCCCAAGATAAGGAGGAAACTATTACAGCCAACTCGGCAATTGTGCTGAAATCAGCCCCAGCTTCCAGAAACGTGAGATTGCAGTCACTGACCCAAGAAACTCACTGGCTCAAAAAAGATAAAGACTGAACATGCAAAGTAATTAGCATGAGTAGGAAGAGAATCATTATCCAATAGAAGATAGAAAACTAATTAATAAGATAATTATGTAACTGGTAGCCAATGAAAACTAATTCCTTCCTCAGCTAAAATGTATAAAATAGTAAAATGTTTCAACAGCTGATGTGCCGGTTTTGTGGATTCGCCACCCAGCATCCCCTTCTATGCAGAACTGTAAATATATCAACCACCTCAACCCTGTGTCTGGATTGGCCTCTTGCACATCACACTGAAAGAACCTATTTTGGAAACACTTCCACATCACAATCTGGATAGAAAAGAAAGGAACTTTGCATATTTCTAACACAAATTCTCACAATCCAACTGCTCATACATTTTTCCAAGTTTTCTGATAGGAAGGACTTCATAAGCTGTAATTGCAAACACATACTATCATTAATCCATAGAGAAAAATGGAGACAGAGTTTCAATCTTAAACCAAATACACCAAGCAGGCACAGCTCCCCATTCACTGCATTACTGATGTTTTAAACTGCCAGCAGATTTCCAACACCTGGCCAAACCAGCTCTGGGTTTATAAGAAAAAAATCCATATGGGGGAGGGTGGAATAGCTATTTTTAAACTATATGGCTACCATATAAATTTAATACCTACTGATGTTGATTTAAGATTGATTTAAGCTCAAAGAAAAATAAAAAGAAATTAACAACTCTGGTGTACATTGTCAACTGCACTGTGCAAAAAAAAAAAAAAAAAAAACAAAAACAATCCAAGACATTTTACTGAGAATTGTTATAAGCTTAACAAAAAGACATACACATTTCAGCCTGGGTGCCAATCACTGACAGACCAACTAAATTAACAACTACAAAAAAGTAGTCTTATAATAAAGATAATAGAACCTGGAGATCAAACATGGGTTTTACTCATGCATCGTTATCAAGAACTCCTAGATGATGAGGCACTAACAAACAGCCATTAAAGGGATTTAGAGACACAAGTTGTGATCAACAGCAGCAGAGCTATCACGTCTGTATGTTTCAGGGCAGCACATCCCAGGCTATTCTGCCCTGAATCCACGCTGAAAGCAGAGTTTGGGCACACTCTATAGGGACACAACTTCACAGACTCCAGCCATGGGACTAATTCTGATAAGAAGCTGGATTCTGGATTTTAAAACACACTAACTTGGACAAGCATAACCTGGATAGCCTGTATTCAGTCCTTCTTGCTCATTTAAACCACCCCCCCTACCTTTACCCCAGGGAGAAATATCTGAGGAAAGAAAACATTTTGCCCACACATGCTTCAAAAAGTTTAATGTAACAGCTATTGTTTTTGTAAGCTTCAATTAAAAAAAAAAAAACTGCAGAACTTTTGCATCTTCCAAAACAAAAATATTCTCAAGGTGTGAAGAAACAAACAGCAAACCCAATCCATAAATTACTTTTCAAGTACTGTGTGTGCTAAGATTTTAAATTAGCATTAACAGAATGCTTTTACATTGCATTGACACAGCTTGGGCAGATAAGCCTAAGATTAAATCAATGACAGCTGTTACACCCCCTCTTTAGAAACTTCTAGAACCACTGAGATCATCTTATGTAAGAAGCACAACAATTTCAATTGCTTTTTCATTAGCTTTCAACCTGTGTGGCTCAGTTTCATACCAGTATTTCACTTTCACATAATACTTGCAATGTGCCCTCGTTTTTTGATGGTCAGCAAACCATTGTCTTTCGAGTAACATTTCAAATAACATAAAGTTTTAAGTAGTGATAACACCTGTCTCCTCCACGTGTTAGAGTGTATCTGGGGATAAACAAAAATAACAATAATGTTTTGACATGGGTTGGTTGGGTTTTGTTCCCTCAGCTAACCATTTCAGTCTTTTTAAAAGGTGGGTATTACCTCAATCCATTCGCAGGTTAAAAAAAAAAAAAACACACACACAAACAAACGAACAAACAAAAAACAGCAGGGGGAATGAAACTGCTCTGAAACTCAAGGTTGAAGAAATGGGCTAGCAGAAAAATCTGCTTTCTCAACTTGGCCTCTCAGACTGATGCTTTAAAATTTTGAAAGCTAAACCTGCACTGTAAGAATTAAGGTAATCACACCTTCCACAGTGAAATCCTCCTATTTATTACAGAGACCTAACCACATAAAGTAGACATTAAACTAATTTTGTGTATTCTCATTATAACATCTCCTCCAAGCTGAAGCACATATAGAAGTTTAAGCTCCCTTTTCCAGGCAGAAAAAAAAAAAAAAAAAACAAAAAAAAAAGTGTTAAATCTAAACCCAGGCCTCCGTGCACCTGCAACACCAGCGTTTTCCCGCTGCAAGGCGTCCATAGGGCCAGGGAAGGGAGGGGAGAGCACTACGCCCACAGCCCTGGCCGTGAAGAGTAAAGAGCTAGAAACCAGAGCCTTGGTGCAGGTGAACTAACTTTCCCAGAGGAGCAATAGGAGCTGAGGGAAAACAGCAAGCCACCCTCCCCGGAAAAGGTGAAGAAGACCGAGCAGGCAGCCCCGGGCCGGCGGAGCCCCGCTCGGCGCGCCCTCGGTTACCTGCCACGGCCCGTCGCCATGGCCGCTGCGCCGCGGGACAGCGCCGGCCTCGCACCCCCGGCGGCCTCGCACCCCCGGCGGCCTCGCACCCCCGGCGGCCTCGCACCCCCGGCGGCCTCGCACCCCCGGCGGCCTCGCACCCCCGGCGGCCTCGCACCCCCGGCGGCCTCGCACCCCCGGCGGGGAGGGCAGGGGAGGAGCAAGTGCTGCCGCCTCCCGTGGTACGCCCTGGGGCAGGGTGGGACGGCGGCAGCCCGAGGGAGGCGGTGCCCAGAGAGCGGGCTGGGGAAGGCGGGGCTGGAGCGCGGCCGTGCGGGGAGCCGGGAAGCGTTAACGTCCCGGGAACGGCGGTGTTGCCGCCATGAGCATACTAGCACCTACCCCGGCCCACAGGGAGCTCGGGGCTCTCGGGCACTGTGTTCTCGGGTCTCAGAATCACCGAACTGGTTAGCTTGGAAAATACCTCTGAGATTACTTAGTTCAACCTATGACTGAGCACCACCATGTCAACTACACCACAGCACTGTGTCAATTCCACTATGTGTCAATACCAGTTTTTCCTTAAATATCTCCAGGGTTGGTGGTTCCACCACCTCCCTGAGCAGCCCATCCCAATGCCTAATCGACTTTTCTGTGAAGAAATTCTTAATGTCCAACCTAAACCTCCCCTGAAACAACTTGAGGCCATTTCCTCTTCTCGGAGAGCAGGCCGTCTCCCACCCGGCCACAGCCTCCTTCCAGGGATTTGTACAGAGCGACGAAGTCCCCCTGAGCCTCCTTTTCTCCAAGCTAAACATCCCCAGCTCCCTCAGCCACTCCTCATAAAACTTGTGCTACAGCTTCACCAGCTCCATTGCCCTTCTCTGGACCTGCTCCAGCAGCTCAATGTCCTTCTTAAATCGAGGGCTTCAAAACTCAACACAGTACTCAACAGTGCCAACTACAGTGGGACAATCTCCTTCCTAGTCCTGCTCACAACACAGCTTTTGATACAGGCCAGGAAGCCATTGGCTTTGGCCACCTGGGCACACACTGGCTCACGTCCTTTTCCACCAGGACCGTTCCAGCCACTCTGTCCCCAGCGCTGCCTGGGGTTCTTGTGAGCAGGACCCGACACTTGGCCTTGTTGAACTTCATGCCGGTCCATCTCAGCCCATCGATTTAGCCTGCCCAGATCCCTCGAGCCGTCTCCATCCGCGGAAACCTCAATGCATCGCTTTAACACATATATGTGTGCAAGACCAAGAAAAACATGTATGAAAACACAGCTTTACAAGGGTGACCGGCACCGCATGCGCGGCGAGCTGCCCGCCGCCTCCCCACCCCAGAATGGAGCCGGGGGTCCCCGCCCGCGGAGGGCGGGCTGTGCCGGCGGCGGCGGAGGCGCTGGGCATGGCGGGCGCTGTAGTGACCTCGCTGCGAGCCGCTCCCGGCGGCGGGCGGGAGAGGGAGCCCGCTCAAACTACGGCTCCCAGCGCCCGCCGCCGCCGCTCTCTGCTCCGCCGTCCCAAACATTTCCGCCGGGGCCGCGGCCAGCGGCGGCTGCCGGCGATAAAGGTTCAGGTGGGCTCCTGAGCTGGAGCAGCGGCCGCTCGGGGCGGGAGGCTGCCCGGACACTTCCCCGGCGAGAGGCACGAACTCTCCGTTCGTGCCCCGGCCGTGCCGTGTGCGGGCGGCGGGAGCCATGCCCGGCGTGCTGCCCCGGACGCTGCCCGCGGCCCTCGGGCGGGGCTGCCTGGGCCGCTGGCTGCTCGCCACTCGCGGGTGGGCGCTCCTGGGGCCCGGCACCCGCTCCTGCTCCTGCCCGGGCTGGCGGCACCAGCCCCCGCTGCTGCTCGGCGCCGCCCGGCAGAGCTTCGGGACGCGGGCGGGAGGGCTGAAAGCTGCAAAACCGGGAGGTAATAGCAAGGATGTGTCCGTGCAAAGGGCGCTGAACGAGGAAACGCTGGTGTCGGCGGCTCAGAAAGGTAAGGCGGAGGATGCTGTGTGCTGCTCCGAAGGGCTGGAGACGGTTCCTTCTGCAGCTAAAGTTTTGTAGTTCCAAACATCAACTATCTAGAAAAAAAAGATCTCAGCACACCAAGCTGCTTTCCTTTCCCATCGTATTGTTTGGAGCAGATGTAACACTTCTCTGTATGCATTGCACAATCAGAATAAATTATATGACTTCTTCTAAATAGCCTGTTGATCTAAATAATTATCAGGGACAAGATATAATAGCCTCTCATTTTCCATTTCAGAAGGAAAACCTATCACATGCGGCCTGTCTGTACAGCTGTTGAAATAAGTTCACCTCCAACAAAATTGTCAAAGCTCTACATGTGATGGTAGTTTCTTTATGGATTGCCTTCACTTTAGTTGGTCTCATTCACTTCAGTGAAAAGTGGTTACTACATAATTAGCCTCAGAAAATTTAAGTACTTTGAAATTACTTACGAAAAACACCTTCAACTGATTAGAAGACTGCAGGAGAAATAGTTATTAATGTTTCCTCCATAACTTGTACTCCACTTTATCGCTAAAAGATAGTAGTCTCTTTCCAAGTACTCAAATAGTTTGAAATAGAGAATCTCCTATGACTTATTTTGTGGTATATACTGACACTTGTACTTTCGATCAAAATTGAAAGATAAAAACTACTCAGACAAACAGCAGTTAATGTTAAAAATTATTTTGGTGTAATATTCCCCTTTTTATTTTACTGTTGATTGCAAATTCATAAAATCAGTTCTTTTCAGTGTGCGCAACTTATAAGCTTTTACTTTTATATTTTTACTTCTTTTCTTTGCATAAGGATTTTTCAGTGGTTGTGGGTTTAGGTGGTAGCGTGAATACTGCAGTGCTAAATCCCTCATTAGTTTCTGAAAAATCTGGCTCTCATGCACCCAAAAAGTAGCAGTAATTGCTACTTTAGATCTTGAAAACATCTGGCAAACAAAGTAATGAGGCTTAATACAGAGATGTAAACATGCCCTGTACAATATAAGAGATGTTCCATGGTCTCTTTTACATCAATGAGGCATTAAGGAAACTGTTACTGGAATTTTTTCTTCTGCTAAAATGTTATTTGAGCTACAGACTAACAAAAGAATATTTATGTAAGAAAGTCATACAAGTGTTATTATCCAAGGTTGTAACTTATGTGTTGTTTTCTGTTTAATTTCAGTGAAAGAAGCTGGAAGAGACTTTACTTATTTTATTGTGGTCCTTGTTGGAATTGGTGTTACAGGTTATTCTTTTAAATTACATTCTTTATTAGAAGACGCTTTTCATTAATTCCACCTGGTTTGAAAAGTTTACATTCCATCTGATGTTGTTTCTGTTACAGGTGGTTTGTTCTATGTGATTTTTAAAGAGCTGTTCTCTTCTTCTAGTCCAAATAAGATCTATGGAGATGCCTTAGAGAAATGCAGATCTCACCCTGAGGTTGGTTTTTGAACTTTAGTCCTAAGTTTTTGTTTCTCAGTAGTTACTGTCTCTCTTCAAGTCAAAACTTTGTGCAAGGAATCTCACAAGCTACGTGAAGCCCCACGTGGTGCTTGAGCAGTTCTGCCAGTGCTTTTAGCTGGCATGGGGTGGCTCAGCTCCAGAGCCAAGCCTCCCTTAGGACAAGTCAGTGCAAGCATTGAGCTTGTCTGAACTAGCCTGCTAGAAGCCAACTAACTGTGCCACAGAACAAAAACTGATATAAATACAGTGTGCCCTTCAGAGCATGTGCTTGTGTCACCATACTGAAAGTCTTGGGGACTTTTCTGATTGCCTGCTAAATGTAGCACTTGAGTTCTGCGGGTCAGAGAGGCCACTGGTCCCACTAAGCTCTGTAGATCTTACCTGCTGCCTTTTCTCAGCACACTTACTCTATTGTGACACCTCACTATGATTCTGTCATTCTGTGAGGCACTGTGCTGATACCCAGGAATTTAAATTTTTCATTTGGAGCACAATTAGCATCCTTTTGGCTAACTGTAGAACAGTCATGGGAACACACAGTTGTCATAGCTATGTGTAAACAAAAAACAGTATGAAACCAGATTTTTTAAAAAAACCTACTTCAGACAAAACATCCTTCAAACAAGGTTGCCACAGATGCCTTTGAGGATAACCTAGAAATTAAGAGACAAGTTGTTGCTCAAATAAAAAAGAAGACTGCTTTAGAACGAGTTTGTAGAATTAAAACTTCTTTCCAGTGCTTTCAGAATAAAGCTTAACCTCCCCTTCTAACCAAATTTAAAGTACGTTTATGACTAAGTTGATCTACTCTGACTCTATAGATCAGAAAAAAGATTACTAAATTTCTTATTCAGTAGTGGTTTTTAGATAATATGAAGGGGAGTGCATTTGCATTTTCAACTTTGAAATATAGTCTCTTGGAGGAAACATGAGCAAATATTTTGTGCTTTTTTTTTTCTTTTTACACAAAACGTCAGTTTACATGTCTTCCTCTTAGAGAACAAATGGAGGATATCAATAGGATTTATTTTAGACATTTAATACAGCACTGTAAAGAATAAAAAGGACTGGAATACAGAGGTGTTTTCCTTAAACTGTTTTCTTTCATAAATGCTTCTATTCTTGACATGTTAAATTCTCCAGGGGCATTTTGTTAAAAGAAGATGCATTCACAGCAGAGGCAGGAGCTGATACTGGAATACCTGTTTATATGTGATCCTTTCTGACAGCTCAAACCTCTTTTGTCTTGTAGATAATTGCTGTTTTTGGTGACTCTATCAAAGGTTATGGAGAGGCAACAAGAAGAGGAAGACGACAGCATGTCAGGTACCCCTTGGTGTTTGCCCCATAAAGACATCAGTTTTTGCACAGCAAAGATATTTTTGGATCACAAGTTAGTTCTGGAGTGATGAACTGTATGTGACACATCCTGTCACTTTTGATTGAACAGAGAAGTTTTTTCCAGTACCTCTTGTGTGCTGCACACCACTAAGTACAGTGTATGTAGAATATAAAATGCCAATTCTGAGTGCCTCAAAAAAAGCTATATCATTGTGGTAGACACAGAGCTCTCCAAAAAACAGGATGAGTCTGAAAAGAGTAGTACAGAGGCCTAGGCTTGCATGGGGGAGCAGTAATCTGACAGAAGTTTTCAGTCTGAAACTATACTGAACTGATACACAAAATGCTTTTTGGTACTTGAGGCAACATCTTTACTGTGTATTTAACAGAACATCTATCACCTAAACCTTTCATGAGTGTCTCTATTACTTTCCTTTTGAAAGAAACAACAGAATTATTTCTTACAAAACGTAAGTTCTCCCTACTTTATTGGGTTATTTGGCAGGAATATATTCAATGAGGTTTTATATAGAATGAGACACGAAAACCCAGACACAGGTTGAACCATGAAATTGAGATTTTTTATTTTGTCTGATGAAAGTGTGTTTTACTCGTTGAAGCTTTATCTCTTCACCAGACTCTGTGAAATAATGTTTAAAGTGAAGCTGCTAAATGAAATTGATGTGCACAAACATTCTGAGCACGTGTCTGTAAATAAGTAAATTTACTATGAATCAAGCTTTCCTAGTATTTAATTTCCATAATTTTGAATGCCTTGTATTTTAAACAAATTTTTGAGCTGAGAACTGGGATATGATTGTAGAGTTTGCATCTGCATTATAAGAATGATTTCAAATATTTGTCTCAAAAATCTACAGGGTTTTTTGTGTATGAACACCTTGAATGTAAATTTACTGCAGTAAGGCTCTTTGTTCATATTTGTTCTCTCTACCCCATCATGTCACTTTAAACTGTATTGGAAGTTCATTTCACAGTGTGTACCAGGGCATGCCTTATAGAAATAAAGATTGGTGCTAAAGAGCAGTTAATAATTTCAGTAGGAAACATAAACTGGCACCAGAACCCTCATGGGATCATTAGTTTCCCAAAGTGGTCACTTTGAAAGTGATGTGCTATTTATTTAATAAGTGAGCATGACCCAACTCCAGTCTAAATAACAGCATTTAGGCTGGAGATCTCAAACAGTGCCAAAGTTACACAATTTCAGCAGAACAAAATTATGGCCAAAGTAAGTAAAGCACATAGTAAACTGTTCGTTTTGATGTGGTTTAACCAACCTGATAATTAATTTGGAAAAACATGCTCTGTATGTTTTGGCTTGATGACTTAGTTTTAAGTGCCTAAAAGAACTCTGGAAGTCTTGGTGATGTGGGGTCCCTTTCTAGATGTTGGGCTCCAAGTCTCCAAGTCGGGGTTTTTTTAGAATAAATACAAGGAATTTCTATGGTCTTCAGCAGTGGATTGCTTTTCAGTTTTGAGGGGAGGCCTGGGGTGAGGACATTTAAGCATTTAATCTCATAATGCTCAGCAGCTAATTAGCTCTTCTAACTCCACTAGTCCTTAGGCACTCACAGTAAAGCTTGAGAGGAGCAGTAGAGAAGGAAGCCAAGGTAGCATAAGGACACCACCGGGATACACTTTCTTACAAAATAAGTAAGCAACTCCTCTAAGTAAGTTTAAATTTGAAGTCTTAACTAGCATATAATCTGTATTCTTGCTGGGTGGTTGGGTTTTTGTTTTGTGTTGCTGTTTTTAGTCACATTGAATACGTAAAGGATGGACTGAAACACATGCGTTTGAAGTTCTATATTGAGGGCACTGAATCAGGGAAACAGGGAACAGTCCATGTGGAAGTCAAAGAGGTATGTACAATTGCTTGATACTCCTGACAAGCTTAGTCTTGAATTTAAACAACCAAAGAGAAAAAAACACTCTGAAATTCTTTTCTTTCCAGAATCTTGAAACAGGAAGATTTGAGGTTCGCTACATATTTGTGGATGTTGAGACCTATCCAAGAAGAACCATTGTCATCGAGGACAACAGATAGCCAACGATCAAAGCTGCTGCCTTACCTCACATTGGAAAATGTGGTTGTAGCCAGCCTACATATGGATTGTGTGGTGTTGCCAATTGTGTCTCGCAGCTTCAGGGCTGTGTCAAGGGAAGTAGCCTTTCAGGGCCTCCACTAAGGACTTTTGATAATAACAGATATGGGATTTAAAGTGAAACCAATGAAATATAGCCAAAGGATCATGGTAGATATTCTTGACATAGGAAAATAATGTCTCCTAATAAACACTTTATTGCTGGAAAATACCTCTGCACACCCAAGACCTGAGTTTTGCAAGGTTTTGGGTTTGGATGGGGAGTTTTTTGTCTTCCTTGGCTTGGATTTCCCACTACCGCTGCAATAAAGAAAGGGTTAGTTTAACTGTAGACAGAAGTCTACTGTTTTCATTTTGGATACCTTTGTAGGTAAGAAGGTAAAATGGTAGGGATGCAAAAGAGATCTGGGCATGTAAGGATAGGAATGGTGGAGGCACACACCCGTAACAAGCAACTGAAGACTTCAATATTGGTGTCTTCTAAATAAATTACCAGCAAGCAGAACATCGCTACTGTCTGCTCTTTCTGATCTTTACCATTCTGCTCCACATGGTTGTAGCAAGATGAAGGTTGGCCATTTCTCCCAGGCAGCTAGTGACAAGAGGACATGGCCTCAAGCTGTGTCAGGAGGGATTTGGATTGGACATTACCTTCAAAATATTTTGAAAACCACAATATTCCATTTAAATTTCTGTCTTTCCCACCTTGCCTGCATCTACATGTGATAAACACACATGTGGTGTTTATCAGGGCATGTCTTTCGTCCGTAAAGTGTTACACATTATTTTCTTTTACTGCCTGCATAACCTTTCTAGCTAAGATTTACTAGGATGTTTGTGTATATTTCATGAAAGGGGGACATAGCTGCAAAGGACATCACTTCTGTGTTGTGAAAAAGCTGAGAATATGCTTGATAAAATGAAGACGAAAGGTAGCAGAAGAAATCCACCTTTACCTGACCTTAGATGTGTTAGTGTTCTTAATTTGAACAAATGATAAATACAAGGCTCAAATGCTTTCCAATGTCAGTGGGAGAAAGCTTTTTGGAATTCTTTTTCTAGAACATCTCATCAGTGAAGGAAAAAAAAACTTCATAGCTTGATTTATCAACTTTGTACTGGCAAGATACCTATCACCAGCAAGATTATTTAAGCCCCTCGAAATTTCAGGAGTATTCAAGCTTTGGGAACTCATAACTTCTTTCCATTGTCCTCCTGAGGTTGAAGTTCTCCTGGTCTCCAATGGAGTGGGCTGGCACCCATGCTTACAAAATTTTCTTAAATTCTGTTATATGCAAACATATATGGAGATACCTTAATCAAAATTAGGTGAAGATTAGTTGAACAAGACATCTGGAAAAGAGAACATTGATCTCTTGTGCAGTATCATCTTTCCCGGTGGTAGTTTGCACTGGAGGGGAACAGCTGCATTCACTGAGTTTAAACATGTTTTGTAATTTTACTTTTTGTAATTCTGATGTGTGTTAGCCTCAGTTTTCCTTATGAAGCTGCCCTGTTTCACTCAATCAGTGCACCAGCAGCAAGTCATGCAGAGATCCTTTTCCATGGCAGGGAGCTCAGTGTTCCTTCCTCTCACTGGAGGATGTGAGGCTGGGGGATAGCAAAATATCTGAAAGGTTCACCTTCAGTTGTCGGTAAACACGAGCAGTAACCATTTCACTGTTTCCTTTTTAAAGCTCTTGCTTCATTTTCTCCTGGGAGAACACAAAATTTAGAGCACGTGCCAGCTACTCTCTCAAGTAAAAGTGTCATGTTAATAAAATGTTGGGAAAAAATCACTGCTAGCAAGTCAGAGCCAGAGGAATGACATTTTCATAGAAATTAAACACATTTTCCAGAGTTCAGTTTTGATTGTTGCAGAATTAATAAAAATGTATGTTCTCAAAACCCCTCTCTCCTTTAGGGAATTGATACATGTCACTCACCAGTGAAAGGTTGTTTTTCCAGAAACACTGTGTGGCAGTGTTCAAAACATGTTTTGGTTTCAAAACATGTTCAAAACATGTTTTGGGTAGGTGTACAACTTGGTCTTAACTTTCCCATCTCTACATTATTTTTTGTGGATAGCAAAACGTGTGTATGCAGCATAGGCAGCCAATGGCCTTAGAGGTGTTTTGTGGAAATAATATTACTGTGTCATCTGTGTTTTATTCTAGGTCCTGTGTATAGTTGCTGTACAGTGACAAAAAGAAATATCCCTCCAGGAAATTTACTCAGTGGAAGCTTAAAAATATTAAAAAAAAGAAATCATTACTCTTTCTGTAAGTTTCAATAAACAGAATCTCTTGCAAAGAAAAAGTAGTTGTAGACAAGGAAGCAAAGGTGTTGTGCATGACTGAGTTTAAAAATAACCTTGATACCTAAATATTTTCTGCACAGAATTCAAGTTTCAACAACTGATTTAGGCAGTAGAGTCATGATCTTAGAAATGGTTGCAAACAAATGCACGTCTGGTACAAGAAACTTCAACAAACTTACTTAACAAGCAGAGAAGACAGGAATGTGAGTAAGACAATTACTGTATCACATGCCAGCTGCAGGGATAAAAAGCCAAAGAAACCGTGCTGGGAGTTTCCACAATTGCAATTCACTTTGCTCTCAGTCTCATTCACACAACGGATGCTATCCACCCTAATACTTGTGGGATTATTCCAATATGTATATTGTCAGCAACCTAGAGTGTTGCAGGTTTTGCCCAAAAAACATTGAGGACACATTTTGAGTTCAAGCCTGCTTTTAGGATTCACTGCAGCTTGTAAACTGACAGAAGTACGTAAGGTAAGCACAGAGACTGGGGAGAAAATTTCAGAGGAAAAAAGTTTGAAGGAGCAGGCTTAAAGGTGGCAGTAAGGGCTGATAACTGCTCTCTGTATATGGGGTTGTGAAGTCTGCTTGAAGATCTGGAAGTTGGCACTGGAAAAACAAAAACTTGAAAGCAAAAAGGTCTTCCCCCCACTTTTTTGAGAGGGGAAATTTGCTGAGTCCCTAGAGAGATGTTCACTTGCTCTGAATAGGGAATAATAGAACTCCAGTAGAAATTTTCCTTGGGCATCTGGGAATGTATATTGTTATTATATACAGTAATTCCAAACAGTGCTGTAAATAATTGAGCAGCAGAAGTATTTGATAGTTTTTCTTAGTAAATTCTCAGGGGTTTTTATTCTGTATGTGTTATGTAAAATAATCTATAAGTAGGAATTATAGAAAAATGTGAATTAATACCATCCTGTATTCAAATTTAGTATATTTATATTTTAATGATATATCATTAAAAGTTGAAAATATAGCAAAAATGTTTCACAATTTAAAGGAAACATAAACAAAATAGCTTTTTGGACTTCTGGTTGTCCTGGGAGGAATATGCTGTATTTGATTCCCTTCATCTCATATAGGTTATTGTGGAACATTGGTAACTCAACAAATAAAAATATTAAGCACAGATACTCATTTCAGCAAGATCAGTGTGGAAAGCCCCTGTTTGTCTCTCAGGGTTCAGTATCAAAATGCTGCACTTCATTTTAATATCTGTGTAAAAAAACTTAACAGTTCTGGAAAAAGCATCGTATGGGAGCGATGCCCTCACCTGCTCCACCCACAGCCATCCTGCAGCAGATCAGCCCTGGCCAGCACCCAGAGCTGCTCCCCTACAGCAGGATGGGGGTGGAAATGGGCACCAGCAGAAATGAGAAGAGCAAGACAGGAAGATCACTTGCCAGTTGGTGTTGCAGGTGAAGTAAGCTTCAAAATGAGCTCAATTTATTGCCTTTTGCTGGCCAGAGCAGCAGCGTGGGCAGCGTGCCGCAGTGGTGAGCACCCAGCAAGGCTGGCAGCAGCGGTGTCTCTACTGCCAGATCACGTACAGGCGTCTGCCTCCACATCTTACACCCTCCCAGTACTGTGCTGGGAAACCTTTTCAGGATAATCGTGTTTATCCAGCCTCTATTTAATTACAATTCCCCTTTATCACAATCACAATTATCTCCTCTAGCATGAGTTGCTGTCTTGTATTACTCCCCACAATTAACTCTATTAACCTTTTATCCAAGCACATTTTTACTTTTTATGGGAACTAGGTTGTTTTTCAATTTCAATTCTAATTCTTCTTTTTTCCATTAAAAACATAACAATCTCAGCCATAACAACATTTTATTACAGTTATACACGTACTAAATCATGGCTATATTCTCTGAGATGTGATTTGCTTCATTAGTGCTACAACCTCCGTAGAGGAGCTGGAAGTGAATTGCTACTTTGTGCGCTGTCTGGGGCCATGCATTATCCAGTGTTTTAATAAAATGGAGACAAATGCCACTGTTGGAGGGCAGGTTTGCAAAATGCCACCAGTTGCTTTTTGGTGTGATAGCTGGTGAGGTACAGATGCCCTCCCCTCCTCTGTGTGGCTGCAATACCACCACATTCAGGGGTCTGACACTGGTGTGGGGATAATAGTGGTGGAAAGAAATAACTGAGACATCTCAAGATTTAAAACAGCGGCTTTCTATCAACTGCCTTGAGCATAAAAGCCTCCTAAAAAGCCACAACTCTTTTTACCTGAAAACATCCATAAAAAATGTCCTGCTGTGCTATTTTTTTTTGTATTTTTCACTTTATTTTTCTTGAATTTCTCTTTTTTTGTGGGGAGTCCTGCCAGCCTTTGCATATATTTCTTTTTTCCTTCAAAATACTGTGCTTAACTCCTGTGTCTGCATGTCTTTTCTTTACCTATACCTTATTTAGCAGAATAAAAGCTATTCTCCCTCAACTTCTCATCATAAGACATTTTCTAGACCCTTCACCAGCTTCATTGCCCTTGTACATATATAGCCCTAAAAACCACTATAAATATATAATGTGGAGCATACATGTTATAGAATAAATATTATGTAGATAAAATAATGCCTATCTACACATATGTATATATTTGTGTTCTTGACTTCATCGTGAAAACTTTTCAGGTAACACCAAAACAAACCAGCTTCTAGGGCCACTCCAGAGCAGACACCTCCCATTACTGTCCAAGTCATGTTGCAGATCTGGTCTCCAGGGATGTTCCTGAGAGCACTGTGATCCTCATAAGCCACATGGAACAAACAAGTCTTGAGTTCTGGGTGGTGTCTCTGATTGACACCTTCATTTTTAACTGATACCCACCACTCCATCCAAACCTTCGATGACTGACAGGTACAAACATTCCAGACATCTCTCAGTGGCAAATACTTCAAGGTGAATTATGAAGAAATCAGATAAGCGAAAGGATGTGACTTGTGCCAAGATTAGAGCCAGTCAATTCTAATCTCTTCTGTACTGAGTGAATCATGATGGCAGTTCCTTCCTGATAAGCCATCCCACATTATGATGTAAAATAGTAAAATAGTCCTGCCATGCTGGTGGTTGTCGGCCTTTGGGATGGAATTAGAAGTGGAAGTATGCTAACATGGCTTTTGTGCTTTTGTAAAAACATGCATTTTTTATGTGGGAAGTATTAATCCTAAAGCAACCATCAGTCACAGTCAGCCCCATCTACCCACTAGACCATCATGCTGTACTGCTCACACAAGGGATGTGACATAGGGACTTCCTTTTCACAGAGGACAAGCTCTGTGCTTCCTAAACAAAGTGTTCCTGCATAATGTCTGCAAAATAACCATCCACCACAGAATAAATATCAATGCATACACAAAATCAAGGGAAAACTAATACTCTAAAAAAATGAAACATCAAGAGAACAATATGTATTCCGTGGACTGAAATCAATGTTTTTAGATTTAGCACACTTCTATGAACATTACCAGGTAAAGCTGTAACCCGTGAGCAGTCTTGCTGTGTGAGAGCATTAAATACACTGCTGTGTGCCCATTTGGATGTGGTCACATTGCTGTCCCTTGCCACAGAGTTCAGGGGCAGCCAACACATACATATCCCTGTTGAGGTCATGGTGATGACTTTTATAAAGGGTTCTGCTGCTGTGCCAGCTGGTGCCCTGCTCGTGGGAGTCTCCTGCTTTCAAATGGCAGACATCTGATGGCTTTCTAAAAATACATTCTTCTCAGCCTTGGAGCCCCAGGGAGGGTTCTTGTTCTAATTCATCTCTTCTCAGAGAATAGGAGGCCATTTGCTGGGGGCCAACTAACTGCAGGTTTGTCTTTTAGACCTCTGCAGGCCACACATGTCCCTCAGGCCATGCTTTCTGCAGCAGCTCCGTGCAGATCTCACTAGGATTTTAAAGATGAGAATTTATTTTGGAACTGCCTGTACATTACATTACCACTGCTTCATTAGGGTTATGGGCAAATCACACTTTCACACTGAAAAAATTTACTTAGTAGAAAGAAGGAGATGTTAGTAATGATATAGATTTTTTCATCACAAAAATAGGTAATGATCACAGAGCTGGCACTCAGAAAATACTGATTCTATGATAGATTCTTTCACCCTCCTCTCCTGTGGACCAAGGGTGAGTATTTTTTTCTCTCTGCTATAATAATCACCTATTACAAATGAGAGAATCAGGTAAGGAACTGAAACTGCAGACAACCTGGGCAGGTGAACAGGAGCCCTCAGAACAAAACAATGAGTTTGAGGAAACCAGAGGAATCTATTTTCACAAATCCTTGATTTTTAAACACATTTCAAGTCAGTACTTGAAGCCATTTTTCCAGGAAGAAGATTTCATCACTTCTGTCTATTAAAGTGATAAGTGAAGAAATTGTTTGGTAATATGTCACAACATTAAGGAAACAAACACTATTAACCATTCTCAGGCCATTCCTCAAAAAAAAAAAAAAAAATAAAAACAAACAAACCATTATTTTATAGGAAATTTCATAGGAAACTGGTAATTATTAGCACTGATAATAAAAAGTCAAAGTAGTCCAGTAGCCCAAGCCTGGTATTCCTGGACATCCCACATGCCTGCACTGCAATTAATCTCTGATTTTAGTGAAAAAGTCTTCAGACTCAAAAAAGAATGTGACCAGAAGCAGAAGCTCACTTTTAAACTCAGGTTAAAAAACAGCAAACCAAAGAATTTTATGCATAGCAGAATAGAGCTGATCACATGAGGACAGCATAAAATTCTTTATGCATATGAAGAATAAAATATATTTCTATGAGCTGGATGCAGCTTTCTCATGAGGCAAACACTGTCTGTTGTGAGTGGGAGCACATACATCACTCTACAATATAAATGGCCTAAAAACCACAAAGCTGAGAGCAGATCTTGATTCTCACATGACAAAAGTAAGAGATGCTACAAGAAGAATTGAGATTTCCTAACAGTGAGCTGGGAACTTCATCAGGAGATGATAAATAATAGTATCCTAAGCCTATTCACCTTTATTTTTTACTTCCTTCAGCATTCCTTCTACAGTCTTTTGGGATTTTAAGAAACAACAACAGCCATCAGTAAATCCTTTAGCTACGGGGTGTGCAGCTCCTGCAGCTTTTTCCATAATTTGTAGTTTAGCACCACCTTCCTAGACACTGGAGAATGGCAGCTTTGCACTGCCAGAACATTTGGCTTGAAAGCCTTAGAACAAAAAGGAAAGTGCAAAGAAAGGTGGTTATTTCCCTATCTGTTTTAATTACTAGACCTTTTTTTAACAAGGTAGCAGCGATTGTTGCAGCTCATCAGTTTTCAGAAACCATCCCAGAGACCAATGCCCCCTGTAGCACTTCATTAATGGCCCTATAGCTGTGGCTCTGTGCTGTCACAATTTCAGGGCCCATTGCGTTTGTTTCCAAGTCATGAAAACTCAAGTTTCTAATGTTAACTTCATTTTCTGATAATATAGTGTATTTTAACGTTTAAAAATGAGCTTGTGAATGCTTAATATGAACATGCTACTTTCAACATTCAAAGGCAACAAATTTCAACCTCTTTTCTGCACTTCATGATAAATAGCTGTTAAGGAGACTGTTTCAATGTCTCATTGAAAAAAAAACAGAACTGACACTGGTAATCTGTAGCCTCATAGTCCAAAATATAAATATTTTCTTCCATAATCCAAGGAGTTGGTAAGAAAAATGGTAAAGGTGACAGACACATGGATAACTGACCTGCATTGGTGTCAAAGACAAACCCATACCTCAAAGAAAATTCATGCAAAGCATGAAGACTTTTTTTTTAATTCATCCTTCAATTTTCCCTTCTTGTGTGCTCCCCAGCATGCCCTCACTTGCATGGGATATTTTGAGGATGAGCTACCCAAGAATAAGCTTAATCACAAAATTACCTTACAGTCACCCCCTGCAAAACCCCTTTCTAGGCTGATCTCCTTATCTTGTGACCCAGAAGCTGCAAATACCCACCATGACATGACCTGTTTTGGAAAATTCTCATATATGATCTGTGAAAACAGTCCAGAGGTCTCTGTGTTTGGTGCTTGGCTTGGTGCTTCCCATCAGCACCGTATGAGGAAGTCCCAGGAGGTCCTCCATAAGACATGGTCACAAAATTCTGGGTGACACATTACCATTTCCCCATGTTTCTCAGGACAGTCTGGTGGCTGACCTGCTCACTGCCCTGTTGGATACCTAAACTCCATCCCCTCTTAAGCCTTTGCTTCCCTCTCTACTTTATTAACCAATTAGAAAACACTTTTATTGCTGGGGAGACCTCTTTACATTTTGTTCCTTCATTTCTTCGCCTATGCAATCACTCAAGTGTAATTTGGCTGTGAATGTAAAACAACCCTTCATTTTTGTGTCTTTGAGGGAAGAAAAAACCCCATGATACTGCATATTAAGCAACATTTTCCCTGCTAGGTATCCACCCTTCTATCATACACTTATTTTCCCAAAATCAGTACCTCCATGGCAAATGATGGCAGTTATAATTAAGGTAGCAAGTTGAGAAATGCACACTCATTTAATATCTCCTGACTGTGGGCAACCACACAGACAGAAAAGTAAATGATAAGAAAGGAGCTGCAGGTGTCAGCCTTTAAAAATCTTCCCTGAATTCCACATGTAAATCAGATAAGGTTTCTGGAGGCTAACTCAAGAAAATGCATGTGAATGAGTATTTTAAGGTGTATTAGTTTAATTTCTTTACACTTTTATCTGGATATTCTCATTCCGAATAAAAAAAAAATCCTAAAGTGGCCTTAATTTAATTTATTAAATTTCCAATGAGAACTAAAGCAGATTGAATTAAGGAAACTGAAATTCTGGCTAGGAGCGCCCATGTAATACTTTTTAATGCAGTTTAATTCTTGACTTTTCAAATTCACATCTTAATTTGTTGCGGGTGCTTTTCCAGTGCAGCCCTGAGGGGCCAAACACCAAATGCATTACTAAGAAGAACATAATGATAGTCTGCAATGCTAAACAAATATATATTAGTTTTTGTCCCAGTTAATGGAGTCTACAAATATTTCTACAGACATTGCTACTCAGTAGAGGCAACTGCATCAACACATGCAACTGTGTGCTCATATGGCCCATATTTTTGATGCTTCTGTTAAAATTTGAATTTTACTGTAATTGCACTTGGAGATTGCATAGAAAATGCATTATACAGGAGTATTCTTTTAACTGTATATGATATTTACCTTCGCAGGAACTACTCATTTCTATGCAAACTTGCCTAGTGTAAACAGATTAGCTCCTATTCAGCAGAGAAATTGGTTTTAGTTGTCTGTAATTCCCTGTCTGTCCAGACCTTCCCAGATAGCAATCATTTTCTCTAAAATGCTTCTGAGATTCTCCAGTATCAGATCCAGACCAGCCATAGTGTAGGACAGGGAGCTTAGTCAAAAAAGCCATGGGGAGGACTCGAGCATCATGGCATTTTCCAGTCATAACATTTATATCCCCAGTTCTTGAAGCTGATTTTGGTAGGCTCTGGCTTCTCTTTGTAAAACATTAGTTCTGTAAGTGAGCCAGCAGGTATCTCAGAGATGTTGGCACTGGATGAAAAAGCCCTTTACAGCTGTGGTCCATCAAGTCACAGTCCTGGCAAGCACAGCCAGTGCAGCAGGCAGCCACCCTGGGCTGCCAGTAAGTACTCATCTTCCTCCCCATCTTCCTTCACACATAGCATTGCTGGCAGTGCCAGAGGTCACACAACAGCAGCACCTGGGGACTCTGTGGCATTGTGAAAGAGGAGCCTGGAGAAGGATCTGTGGGCTGCCCATGAGCAGGAGTTACAGACTTCAGTCACTTGGATTTAATGCTTTTCTTCAGTGTAGTCCATCTCTTCTCATGAATGACAAATGAGGAGTCAAACTATTGTGAGCAGTGAGATATGTCTGCCTCAAATGTGCTGGCCTGGTGAAGATGTTTGTTTACCAAGCAGTTTTCCATCTTTCAGGTAAGTGAACTTCCCAATTAGCTCCTGAGCGTGGTATTTGCAAGAAAATCGTTCCATTAACAATGCTCTCTTTGTCTCCAGCTGCTGCACTTCAAATTTGATGGCATTGTGTGCTGTTAGAAATTTGAACAGAACAAAAAGGATACAGAGAGAACAGAAGGCACACAGAATTAGCAATTATTGTTTGATGAATACAAAGTGATAGCGCCAGCTATAAAAGCTGAAAAAGTTGTGCTTACAGTTCTTTAACAACTTGGAATTAAATTTTACACAATGAGCATCTGTTATCAGTTCATTTTCCTCCACACTGCAAAAGCTTCAATCAAGATAGTTTGCCCATTCCTGGGGCCAAGGCTAAGGAAAAAACGTGTCACTGTTTTTCTTCTGCCTGATGTAAAGTACCAAGACCTTCTATCAGCTCCAGCAACCTCAGATTTGAAGTAGGGATTTGGATTTTCCTGCATACACTTTGTGTTGTCATTATATTGCAAGGTTTCCATATTGCTAGAGTTTCGCTAGTTTCATACCTCCTTGAGGTTTCTTGTAGGCATCTCCTCTAGGCACTAACTTTTCCTTCTCCTCACAGCAGCCAACTGACTCCACTTCTCCTCAACCAACCAATCCATTTTTTTTTTATAACACTCTTCTGATTGCCTACAGGTGTGGCCTGTTAAAAATCAGGCCTGGTCCTAATCCTTAATAATTGGCTCAGCTGCAACTCTTTAGGGGGTAAGATTGCATTCTATACCACCTTCATTTACCCATACTCTATCCCTCTAAAAGTTTTGTAGCAGAAACCTGCATTTTTATTCCCATGAAAATCCAGGCAAAGGTTTCCAACAAGTAAAATGTGATGATTGCACTTGTCTGCTTTGCACGGACCGAGGCCAAAATCTCCTGCCTGTGGTTATTTCCCAGCACCTGGGACAGGGCAGCTACCAAATGCCTCGGGGGACCCAAGCCCAAGCATCTCAGGGTGACCGTGCCCCATGCTGCTGGGTCATATCCGTGTGGATGTCCTGCTGGGCAGCAGGAGATCCCCTGGAGCTTTGTAAATAGCCTTTCTTCATTATCTCACCCTTTCCCACAGCATTTTTAGCCAGCAGCAGTGAATAACTTTTCTGTGAATTGGAGGGCAATGAAGTGGTGAACAGCTGTAAAACAAGTGTCAGAAAATGACATCAGAGAGGAGCCAGTTGCAGTAAGATGCTGGAGACATGCTCTTTGTCTCTCCTGGTCTGTCACAACAAAATTTAAGTGTGGCTTTGGGTCATTCCTTCAAGCTGTAAAAAGCATTATAGTCATCTTCTGACTTATGGTGAGTGGTGGGAGAAAGAAGGGTTGTACTGTGACTGCTTTGGACTACACATTCATTTCAGAGTCATTCTAGGGATAGAATTAAAATGACATAGTGTTTCTAGGATATCTGAGTAAACCTGATTCTTGTCTTAGTGTCTGTTTTAGCTCTGTGGCATTCTGTGTCCACAGCTATTAGACACAACATAAAAAAAACTGCAAGATACAAAATAGTGGAGCTAAGCAAAAAAGTGAAGTACCCAACGGAATGCTATATCTTTTTTAATGCAGTTATGGGAATGACACCTTTAAAGAATTCAAGGAGCCAGATAAATTCAGTCAGAGCTATGCACTGTGACATGCACTGTGTGCTCTCCCCCAGTATGTGTCTACTGGTGGTGGACAGAGGAGCAACCTCCCTGCTCCTAATGCTCATTCTCAGTTTGAAAAATACCCAGCCTGGGGCAGCTCACTGCCACACAGTGCTGGAAAACATTGCCTAGAGTGGGTGGGTCTCTGGTGTTGAAAATAATAAAAAAACAACCCTTGGAAAGCATCTGAATGTTTATTGAGGCCAAAAGCCAGCAAAGCACCAAGCTGGCCAATGTGCTCTGCCAGTGCAGCTTCCAGCTGGGCCTGGTGCCTCCTCCCTGGGCCTGGTGCTGTGGCAGAGGTGCTGTGATGGTGACAGCTTTATGGTGGCTGTCTGCTGGCACCGAGCACAAGAGCAGCTGGAACGGCTGCCTGAGAGCAGGCACATGGCACTCTGTCTGGCCCTGTGCTGGGTGCAGGCAGAGCAGAACCCGTGGAAGCAGAAGGGCACATGGGCTGTCCTCAACATCTTCCAGGGAGAGGGGGCACTGATGGCTCCTCCAGGTCTGCCTGTGGCTCATGCTGCTGTTCCTTGCTCCTGCAGGCCTGGCTCAATGGTGCCCAGTGCCGTGTCCTGCCAAGAGAGCCATGCAGAGTGCTGGAGCTTTTCTGGTGCCGAGAAAAGAGGAGGAGAGAAAGGTCCAGAGAGCTGTGGGGGAAGCCCACATGGATGTCCTCAGCAAATCCCCAGCTTTCAAGCCTTCTGGGGTGAGATGCCAGGGGAAAACTGTGGTGAGCTGTCAGGAGGGACCTGAGAGGAGAGATGGAGCCCCCAAGCCCCCAGAGCACCATGCTCTTCACCAGACACCGGCTGGATTAGCATAGGACACGTGCCTCCAGGAGGTGTCAGAAAATCTGGGCAGTGTTCAGTGCTACTGAAATCCCTGGCACTCTTCCTGGTATGTCTGGTCCCAGGGCAGGCACCAAGGATTCTACACAGCCCTGCACAGCTGAGTACAGGAGCTGCAAGTGCTGGAAGTGGGGTTGAACGTCGGGGTCAATGTGTGATATGGGGCCAGTGTACATCTGGAAAATGGATGAACATCTGGAAAACAGACAGCCCCACTCTACAGTGGGGGAGCCCTGGTGAGCTCCTGAGTGCCAGTGAACCAACTCAGCTCTTCCAAGGGCTTCCCTGGGGCTAGAAGTTCCTGACCCTTGTCAGGAAGGGAAAGGCTCTGAGATGACAGCTGAGGTTGGAAGGGACCTCTGGAGGTCAGCATGTCCAAGGTCCCCACTCAAGCCAGGTCCAGATGTACAAATGCATTGGAGAGAATTGGTATTAGAGAGAATTTACTTGAGAGTAAAGAATTAGTTTTTTATCTCATAAAATCTTTATCATATTCCAAGAGGTTCCTTTTTGGCCCTCCTGGTGCCAGTCTGCAATTGAGTGATCAACAAAAGTGCGATTAACTGCTTTACAGCTCCTGCCATATTCAGCATTTATCCTTCATGAGCAGCAGCAGTTGTATGTGTTAATGAATTCTTCATTCACCAGTGCTGAAGGCTGTGAACATTCTCAGCCTAAATTTGAAATAGACTAACACACATCCTGAGTAACTGGTTTTCCCACTTTTCTCTGTCTTCTGCTCTGTTACTACTTGCCCTGTTACTACTTCCATGCAGAACTGGTAAGAGCCAGCCTTCCCTTCCTGGGTAACCAATGGCAATACTCAGTGCTTGATGTGCTCACTCATATATAAATATATATGTTCATTCAATTGTTTCAGTGATACAACTATTTGTCTTTCTGCTACTACCTGAACTTCCGTGGCCTGTGAAACTTATTTTCAGGCTTCTGTAAATAATATTCTTAGTAGCTATTAAAATTATTAATATTTACATTATTATTTTTAAAGTTATTACCTCTGATTGCCCTTCAGAACTTAGTGAAGAACTGTGAAATATAAAACTTCTAAAATTTTCTATTTTCTATCTACTCCAAAAGACCAGTAATTCAGTAACCTTTTTAATAAATATAAGTGGATCTCTCATTATCTGCTCTCCTGAGACTTCAAAAGTGTTAGTAGAATTCTTAGGTCCAACCTTACCTATTCCAAAAATCCTTCTGTCCCAATGTGTTTCTGTCTTCCTTGGGTCCCTGGTGACTCTTCGAGACATGATATAAGAACTCTTTTTGTCTTCAGTTTTCAATGAAAACTCCAAAAAGGAAGATTCTTCACAAGGAATAAATGGTACATTTCAAAGGACATTTCTAGATTTTAGAACCCCAGAATTTAGGAATTTGAAAAAGCATTATACTTTTAGGAAAATGGAGCTTTATCAACCACATCTTTTTGGTTGTTGTATCACAACCAAACACTGCCTATTCGCTAATCATGGCTTAAGGCTCTTGAAAAACATTTCTAATCCTTTTCCTTATTGATCTATTTAGGCTTTGAATTACATGCCAGTATGCTCTGATTTTCATCACAGTCACAAAGTCTACGAACTCATAAACTGAGAATCTTGGATAAATACTTGACTCTAGAAATTGAAGATTTATGTCCATCTTTTTTTAAAAAAGTAACACTGCAAGTAAAAGCCTATAAACTAAAGGGAAAGAAAATTGTATTACCTATTTCTAGTCAAATTCAAGGAGTAGACAAGAAAATAAAGGAGGAAAACTAGATTAGATACTTTAAGTCTTTCTTTTTCTGTAAGAACTCTTGGTAGATGAGGATTATTTACATCTGAAAGTATAATTTAATTTTTTAATCTTCACTGTTGTGGTTCCACTAAGAGTTCCTAGTCACATGTGTTGGCCATGATACATGCTTGTCTGGAGGACACTGGAAAATTGTATGGCAATTCCTAAAAAAAAGTAAAGCAAGGCTTCTTACTTCAGATAGAAGTACAAAAAACCTAAGCTCACTTCACTGGAAATGGAAAAGTCTCTTCCCTTTGGTTGTTTCTTCAGAATTTATAACATTCAGAAGAAGGTTTGAGTTTAATGACAGCAGAAGGGATCATAACAACCCTACACAGTGATGTCTGCTGCCTCAGATCTGCTGATGCTCCATTTTGAGAGGGATTGATCATCACATAAAAATCAGTCCTGTGAATTATGACTTTGCTTCAAAACTGTTTTGTGGTTATCTAATGCTTCCCACTACATTGCACTCTTGCAATGACAGACATTTTACCAGAATGAAAAATAGATGAAAGATAGCTGGAAATGCAGTTACTTTGGTTTTTTCCTGAACAATATCATTTTTTTTTCCTCTATTCATAACCTAAGTTGTTCAGCTGATCTTTACAAAGAACAGGTATAAGTTTTCATAGTGCTTTTGTGTGCATCATGTATCACTTTTTACATAGCTTCAGTGACATACTATAAAATGGGAAGAATAACTTCCAAACAATGCTCACAAATTTACCAACTTTCCCTGATAACCAGCAAATTTGGCTAGATGTCTAGTGTTTGGTTTTTTTTCCAGTGCCATATGTCAACCAACTATGACTCATACCAAATCCACATAGCCCCTAAAAGGATAATATTAACTCTGGCTGAAGCCAAATAACTCAAAGTCTTTGTGTGTGAGCAAGAAACAGATTCAACACAAATTTTTGTTAGATTAACATAGCAATGAAGTGGCTGCAGCAGGCAGAGGAATGAGCTGTTGGGTTGGATATGCCTTGTGGTTTCTGAGAACTGAAAAAAATGTCCTTCAGAGCCTATGGGAATTACCACAGAATCAGTAGGTCATGGCAAAAATCCTACTGAATTAACTGAGCTATTGCTGATTGGATGGATGTTCCCAGATATTTAATTGCTGACTTGCCTGGAATTCATCCTGACAGGTCAGCCTGCAGGCACTGATCCTGAATAACACAGAAGAATTTATGATAGCTACATTGGCTGTGCAGTACATGTTGTGTACTGCAAGCATAATAATAAAATTGTGTTACATTGCACAATAACCCTAAAGAACATACACAAGAAACCATAGTAACTATTTAGAGTTAACAACTTTTAATCCTTCTCTGTTGTGCCAGTAAAGCAGAAGTAGCCTATTAGCTCAAGACATTCACTTTTTTTCTAGTGTAGCTGCAAAATATTTTAGTGTATCATCACAAAATTCAAATGAAAGTGTATACTAGTTTAAATGACCATATACTGAATATACAAGCTATGCAATAGTTCTTAATGCAATTCTTTACCAGTAAGGAGAAAATGTTAAGACTATTAAAGGAAATCACAATAGATTTTAGCTCTTGTACAGTCCCCTGCTAATTGCATATTAATTAAAATTAATTACAGTCATCCATCTTTTCAATTAGTAAATAATTTACTAAAGCTGGAGTATTTTCACCAACACAATTCTTTTTGACACCCACAACTTTAACTGCTATTGGTTTCCACAATGAAGCCACACAGCCAGCAGTCACTTGCCCTTTTCTGTGATGCTGTGTGCCTCTGCAAGGCAAAGGGAAAGGTGACTGTGCAGATAAGTGAAGTGTTTGGTCTCCTGCTGCTGTTCTCCTGCTGGCTCCAGGGTCCTTGGAGGCCACCAGAAAAATATTAAATTCAATCTCCTCTCACCTCTGAGTATCTCAATAGGCATTGTATAACTACACAGAGATTGAAGCTTATTAGGTGACAGCATTATAAAAAACAATATTGTAATGGGGTTCATTACTAAGGTGCTCACTCAGATTAACTTTTTCACCTCAACTTCCATCTGACACTTATTATAATAAGTGAAAACTCTACAGTACCAATTACTGAACAGACATCTAATTAGTTTTATACCATACATTTCAATATTTTATTTACAATTGTGGCTGATGTACAATGTCTATTTTCAAAAGTAGTACCTGGGAATATCCTACCCCTCTATGATTAAACACTTGTAAGAATTGCTTAGCTTTGCTACTAGAGCACAGGAGCAGAGTGTTTAGCAAATATAAAGTGGTGTTTCACTAAAACATGTTCATGCAGAAAGTTGCAGCAAACAGGTACTAGAACTAGTCAGCCCCACTTCTGTACACTCAAATGGGGGTTAGAAAGAACACAAGATGCATATGTGCTGAAGGCATACCCTTCCAGGATTATTGTGGCAGCATGAAAAACTAAGGATATATCTTTACAGCATGGCACTGGGGACGTGTCTGCAATAGCTGAGACTTCTGAAGCAGCATGTTCTGGCTCAGGCCAAGTATCATGCTCCCTCAGCCCACAAATTCTTCATACTGTATAGAAAAAAGCTCTGTTTAAAAAAATAATTGACTTCAGTTTAAGAAGTGATCAGCGCTCACAGAAACTGTGCTCAACAGCTTTGCTCCAGCTTTGCCCAAAAGCCCGTGCTGACTCTGTGTGGGACTGTCTCTTTTGCACAGTGCAGGGAGTACAACCTACAATGTTTCCTAAATCCATGGGCCAGACTACCTGAATGTCTGTGATTCAAATCTCCTGCTACAACCTGTCATGGTTTCATTGCTGACTTTTGCTCTCTTGTTCATACTGCCTTTGACCACAGTGCCAAACCTCCATTTGCTAAACTCATATTTATAGGTAAAGCACCCACAGGTCAGCACAAGGTCAGTGCCACAAAACTGTGTCAGAGAAACATATGCAAAGCTCCCCAACACATCTGTGCACTCACCAGGACAGGTAGCCCCACAACAAAATCTGGAAATGTGTGGGACCTGCCCACGCACACATCAGGTTATCATACTCATCTCCATACCTCACTTCTCTGCTTTGCAGGCACCAGCCACAGCAATTACTCAGTCTCTCCTGAGCATCTGTTCTCAGTGTGTATTTAGCTGCACAGGTTGCCAAGAATTTTAAACCCAGAGACCTTTTGCTGTGTTTGCACGACAGAAGGTTTGTTATGGAAAGCCAGTGTGTGCACACCCACCCTTTCAGATTCCCCTCTATCTTTATATTGCAAACTGCTTCTGGACCTGAGAAGTCATGGGAGAGACAGACTACTCTTATGAAAGTAATCTGAATGTAACACATCCCACACCCACAGTCACCACTGCCAATACCAAACAAATGATAAATGAAAATAAATGAAAGGGAAGTGTGTTGTAAGCGAAATATTTGCAGATTGTTTATAAACCACAGTTAGGGATTTTCCAGAGATGTAAAACAGAATCATCTTTTCCCTGAAGAAACTAATAAACAAGGGCAGAGAAAAGCCCTTGATATATATTTTATATATCAATATAAATATTTTTTATCATCAGAGGGAAAGCTGTTAAACAACCTCTGAATGCAGGCAAATTATCTTTCACCCAAAATTACCCTTACAAAATTTTTCATCACATACCATATTATTAACTGCCATGTTTAATAGGGAAATAACGTCTTGCTTTTAAATTCTACTAATTTAAAATTAATCAGTAGATCATCAGCTGCAATAGCAAAGGCCACAGCAATGTTGTAAAATAAGTACTTTCCAAGGCTGCAAGAGAGATTTCCTGCAGAAACCTGAAGGGAACTGCACAACAACAGTGCTGTTCTGTACCTTCTCTAGGACATACACAGTGTGGAACAGACATCAGAATCTGTCTTCTGCAAATGTCAGCTACCTCACTGCTTGTCTTGTTTTCATCTAGGATATCAACTTCTGAGATGGTAAAAAGTGTTTACAGAAATGCTTTATGTGTATGAAAATGAGGTACAAGTATTAAGGGCAACCAATTCTTGCTACAAAGCCTTACATGTATTTTTACTGCTGTTACTTTACACATTTTTCATCTGCACGTACAGACTGTTTTCCCCCTGGGTTTTAGAGGAAACACTTTCCCAAAATCACCATTAGCTCATATTGATCAGCAGCTTATAAACAGGCCATTTGCGTGACTGACCTGCTGCAGTATCTGCTGCCATACTGCAAAGAAAGTTTGATGGTATTTTTCTCATCCGTGTCCCTTGTCCTAGTTCACTCTGAGCTCCTGCCAAGGCCTGGGATGACAGTTTCAGAAGAGCATAAATCCCAAAGAAGAAGAATTGCTGGCCTCTTTTTGTACATGACTGATTTGATAGTTTGGAGCATGGAAACATATTCCTTTGTGTATTACTAGCAGAAAATTAATAGCCCCTTTCTTTTGCCGTAAGAGCATTATGTGCTTGCCTCATGGATTCTGCTCACTTTCTCAGCTTAATTAGCAGGAATGAGTTTTGATGAGAATCACTTTGGATCCTAAACCTTAGCTGATGATTAATGCTTTTGGGAAATTTCAGCACGGTAATGTTTTAGACTCTCCTCCAAAACACATGTGATGTGTTCACCGTCTCCAAAACATCTCTGGTTCCTGAGTAGCATTACATGCAGTGACATGCAGGGACATGCAGTGATATGCTACTCATCTATTGGAGCTGCTGGTTTTTACACTTGTGTATGCCTTGCCTTGTAGTACTCTGAAAATACAGGTAATGTACAGGTAAATAAATACCCACTGAACACGTTTAACAGCTTTCTTCTTGTATTTATCTAAAGCTTTTGTGGTCGCTTCTTGTTCCCTGACACAGGAGTTAATCAATGTGCCAAGCAAAGCTGCTTTGACATCTTGCTGCTGAAATGTAAAGCTGTAAAGTCCTTAGGAGTTGATCCAACTTTCCTGGTTTAAGGAGCCTTAAGTCAAAATGTCTATAGGAGAACAACTCTTGCCTTAAGGAGACTGAAATCATGCAGCATCGCATAGATGTAGTTACAGAAAGGTAACTACAAAATACCAAAATAGGTATTTTGGGTACCATTCAGTAAAAAAAGTTAATTTGGCCAAAATCCACTTAAATTCTTTTTTATTTTTTTTTAAATGAGGGTTTATATATACTTGAAGATGTAAGTTTGAACAGATAGGTTTTAAGCAAGTGTGAGAATGAAGCTTGGTACCTTCTCTGTCTCTCAGATGCATTTTGGATCTGCTGAGTTTACAGCAGGTCAAACAGTTCTTACACAGCCAGCCCTGCAAAGCTTGTCAGAGAGCTGTCAAATGAGGGGGGTTTTGTTGGGATTTTTTTCATTTTTTTAATCTTCATTAATTAAGTTCCCACAGGATAAAAAGTTTCCATTTTTCAGCACCAACAATTGTATCCTACTTTTTATTAAGCCATTTAAACTATACTGAAAACTGTGAAGTGGCTTGAGTATTTCTGACTGGCTTCCTGATTACAAATAGCATTGACTCTTGTCCCAAGTGCATCTGCAATAGAAAAATAATTTGTTGTGAGCACCTTGGTTCATGAGTCTTGCCTACAGTAGGGAATTTTTAAGAAAAAAATCCCCAGTCACTTCAAGTAAAACTGAGAAGATACATAGCTAATGTACTGTTGAAAAAAAGTGAGGTGCACCTAAGTTTTGTATTGGCAATATATCCAAAATTAACATTTAGAGATGTGATCTCATTAGAGGGAAGGTAAAAGATCTAATTATAGGTGGGTTATTTTACATCAGTATTGTGATGCTAACAACTCTAAAACAAAGAAATAATTTATTTTAATTTCTAAAATATGCATAATTGATTTCAAATATAGCCTAGATGCAAATTTACTGGCACAGAAGACACCATTCTTGTTGTCATGTGCAAAAGAAGAATTGCTCTTTAAATATAATTAAAATCCTCAGAGAAACTTGTTCAAATATTTAGTGACTTGCAGGTCTTGCTAAAGTGATGCTGATTATTTTTCCGACTCTGCAGCCTTCCAGGTTTGGGAGACATTTTTGCTGTGAGTGTTACGTGTTAACATAGATCTCTCATGACCAGTGAGACTGAAATTTAAAATTAACAGGATGGTGGGGGTTTCTTCCAATTGTGATGACCACAGCACACAGGATATGCAGAGTATCTGGGAACTGTAATGTCCTTCCTTCCTCCATCTGTTTAAATATTTGTTAACACTGTCTTTCTGCACATGCTGAATATTCTGTGAAGAAAACCACATTAAATAATAAGAGTAAAATGTATGGGGAGGAAGATGGGCAGAGGGAGAGGCAGATGACTTAGGGAGCAGGCTGGAGGGAAGAAGTTAGATGATTTCTAATGGCTGCAGGTAGACAGCTGGTCCCTGGCCTGAGCTGGGGCCATCTCTCTCAGCAGGACATAGAGAAATTGCTGGTGGTGACAGATGACAGTGGAGAAACTGGGTTTCACAGGGGACTGAGGGGAAGGTGCGTGAGCAAGTGGAAGACAAGACAGCTGAAGGTTGTGCCGGGACTTCTGGGCACATTGTACCTCCCAGGACCTGGGGATCCACTTTGGTAATGCCCTGCAAGGCTGAGGATATCACCAATGGCAAAGTTGAGGTGGGATGCAGAAAACTGGGAGCAGTGAGGAAAAAGTGATTTGGGGCAGGCTGTTTATCTGAGTGGAGATGAGGGGAGGCAGGGAAAGGGACAAAAGAGGGAAGTTAAAAAGGTGATCAACAAAACAAAAAGGAAAGGATAAGAAGGTAAGGTATAGAAACGATGTTACCTGGAGGCGGTTGCAGACCAGCCTGCGCTTGGCAGCAAGCTCACAGCACCATGCAGGAGGTCTCAGCCCAACCTCCTGCCCACAGCCCTGAGGTCACGTTAGCTGCTGCTGGCTTTGTCCAGTTGAATCTTGAAAAACTGGGGATCATCAAAACCATGATGCCTAAACTATTGTCAGTCATCTCACACACACCAAATTTCACCCGTGCATCCACAGCCCGGATGGCTGGAGGCAGTGGGGTGCTTCCGTTCTCCAAGAAGCTGGACACAAGGGCATGAACCTCCCTTACCAAAGCTGCACATTATGGCAATGCAACCCTCCAAAACTGTGTCCCCAATGACTATTTGAAAACATTTTATCCTTTCTGCCCTTCCTTGTCCCCATATCTTAGGTCATCTGATGTCTCGGGATCTCTAGCTGGTCAGGGTGACCCTGAGATATGTTAGAGAGTCTCTTTTCCCAGCCCGGCGGTCGAAGAAGGAGTCAGAGCTCTTCATTTCTCAGTCTCAAGGTTGTTTATTGTATCTTATCTATAAAATTCTTTTTCCTGCCAAGCTACCAAACCAAATTAATTCAATTTTGGTTTAAATTCACAGTCGGAGGCACTCTGCCTCCCCCGGGGGGTGTTATCTTTTATACTAAAAACTATGTGTACATTATTTACAATTACTTTCCAATACCTATCACCTATGTTAGACAGTGAGCTTTTACTTTAAACCAACATAAAAGTGCCAACATCACAGCAGAAGATGGGGGCCAAGAAGAAGAAGGAGAAAAGCTGGACACACCCGGATTCCTCCATCTTGCCCCCTGAACTCCCATTCTAAAAACCCCAAAAAATCAATTTTTCCACCCCGTGACAAACTAAGTATTATTCTACTTAGACTGTCGTGGCTTGCAGGTCTTCATATAAGGTTGGTAATTGTGTTTTCTGGGGGCTAAATCAAAGGCACAGGGGTCTTGGGCTCTGTGCCAAGGTCTCTGAGCCCCTTGGAAGGGTCTTGAGTCCTCCAGGGCAGCCAGAGGAATTTCCTGGGTTCCAACACTGATGGACACAGACACAGGGCAGGGGTTGTCAGAGGTAAGTGACGTAAAAGTCAGGATCAACCAAAAACTTGCCACAGTTCACCTCACTTTAGCACTTTGCATCAAACCTTTCCTGCAAAACTAAGGATAACATATAAGAAAGTGGTTTTAACCAGGATATAAGCCATTTATGAAAACCAGGCTGTCTATCCAGTGTTTCAACTTTAATAAATTGTGACCAATTCAGATCTTAACTCATTAAGAATTTTGGTACCAAATTATGTAATCACCCAGTTTTCTGCATTTATCAGATTAACCAGGACTAGAGAGGCCCCATTTCCTTACATTTAATCTTGATTGACTGTTTGCATGAAAAACTCTGTGATCCCAATGCCATCACCTCATCCTCAGCAGAAAACTTTGTAATTCAGCCCCAGGAAATATAATTTGTGCAGCCGTAAGGCAGTAAAAGAACTAAAGAGTTCAGAGAGTCTAGGTCCCGCATCAAGGCCAGGGAAAATTACATGTAAAAATAAATTGCCTAACCTGAAGACCTTTGGCTGTTTTAGCTCCACAACCACCCATGCAGGCTCCTCCACTGCTTCATATCCTTGGGATGTCACTGCAGCACAGTTGGACCTGCAGTCTCCAAATGTCCTCTGATCCTTCCCTGCACAGTGACAGCACACAGTGACTCCTGCCCAACTGTACCACCTTTCTTTTATCACTGTGATCCCTCTCTCAAATTTCTCAACATTTTTTAATTCTAACCTTGTTCTCTGCTCACATCTTCTTGTGGCCAAGAAAATCACCTTGAGCTGGGTGTAAATTAGCGGCTCTCTAATCTGGTGTGAGCAGCGCCAGTGGAAGTGTGGCTGGGCTCCCTTCATGCCAGCCTCCCACAGGCATTGTGTGTCCACACAGACTCTACTAGTGCTCTGATGCCCTTCAGGGCATTCTTTAATGAATTTTCCCTTGCAGCTACCTAGTTGTTTTTACAAATAGTGTCAAACTTAGTATTTCCAAAACCTTTTTTTCCCACTGCCAAATTCATTTGACAATAGCCAATAATTTAGCAATTATTCAGGGGGAATAATACAGAATTCTGATGCCAAAAGTGACAGTTCTTTAGAAAATAATAAAAGGTTGGTTAAGGCATTTTGTGCCTAGGTGTGATACTCAATTTAAGAGGTAGCTATTTTCTATCCAGAATATCAAACTAAATGTAGAGGTGTATTTAGTGCAAAACTTTGATTCTGATTTTAAAGAGTTACTTTGAGGGTAGATTTTTTGATGGTTGATGTGTGAGTTTGTTTTGTTTTAGGGTTTTTTGTTTTTGGTTGGTTTTGGTTTTGTTTTGTTTGGGTGGTTTTGGGGTTTTTTTGCTTGATTGGTTGGTTTTGTTTGTTTGATTGCTGAGATTTTTATTTTTTTTAATGGTAGAGAGTGCTGTTATTTTCACTTTGACTTCACAGAGTTCCAGACAACAATAAGCTTCTGATTCTCTTGTCTTGCCCTCCCAAAGTGTCTGTTCCAAAGAATGAGGAAACAACTACTTGTACTGTGGCAGCACTTTAGATATGTAGAATAATCTGTAGTTGACATATTTCGTCACTAGAGGGAAATCATTACAGCGCTCTTCTCAGCAATGCTGGTAGGCACACTGTTCTCTAGAGTTGCAAAATGTACAACAGGTTTCAGCTGGGATGCAAAAGTCAGCACCTGCCCCAGGCCCTGCTCCAGCCTCACATCCCTGAGGGGGATCTACATTCCTATGACAAAGACAGAAATGAGAGAGAAATGCCAACAAGGGAGCAAACCTGATTTTCAGAGCTGTCTCTTTGGGATTTATAGTACATTTTACCTTCAACTTAATTTGGTGCAAGTCAAAGTGAGTCAATGAGAGAATTTCTAGTGCAAATGTTTAATTTCAAGATAATTTTGACTTCTATCTCCAGAAACACCATTTACACTGTTTTTACAGTGACTTTCTGAGGTGAAGCAGTACAGAAATAAGTATTGCATATGTATCTAGCATTAATTAAGTATTCAGTCAAATACTCATTTTTAACAGGAGAGTTGCCACAAATCAATTCTTACATTTTTTTATCCTTTTTTAATAGTCCTGTGTTCCCTAACGTTCAAATATTTAATCAAATTATCTAGATATTTCAAATCCTGATCTTGATGCTATGAATGAAAGAAATAATAAAGAGGTTTCTGAGTGATTTCTTGATAGACAAACCCTTACTTTTCCATACATGCTTTCAGGGTTTTTGTTTTGCTTTGCTTTCTTCTCTGCTGCAGTACTACACACCAATAACTGCTTTGCTGCTCTGGCAGCCTACTCACAGATGCTGAAAGATGGAATAAATCTTTGAATTGACACAGGGTTACATTGACTTATACTGGGATCACCCTAAGTTCTGATCAGGCTTCTATATAATTTCCCAATTATATTGTTCCTTTAACCCACTGCACAGTCATTTTCATCTCCTTACACAACTTTCTTTGAATGCAGTTGAGAATTAGATTGCAAAATTTTCAGGCTTCACAGATGACTGCCTGAACCTAAGCCTCATTAAACCCTCAGAGATCAGACTGAAGAAACGTTTGCTGTAATTCTAGTTTCTAACAGCTGTCAAAATCCATCCAACTTCCAAAGTTTCTTATTCTGTTCAAAAAAACTGGAGTTTTGGAACAGGAAAAAAAAAACCTGGAGGTTTGTGTTTGCATGTTGAAAAACCAACATGCAGTAATACATCATGTGTCCTAGGGGGCTGTTTCTCCTAATGGTGTTTCTTCTCCTATGAACAAATACTTCAGCACACATGAAGCGGCCATCACATTTTATGGCCATTTAAAAATGGCTTAGATGGGTTTTAGGTTGTATTCCTAGATAACAGCAACTAGCAGAGAGAAGAACAAGATGAAGGAGAACAGGAATAGAGGTAGAAAAATAAAAAAACTAGGGAGATTGTACTCAGGTAACCAGTTGATCAGGTCACACTGGTGGAGACGCCAACAACCTGCCTCCACACTGTCTGAGGCCACCACCTCTGTGTTGTTGCTGCAGGTCACTTTTTGCTGTGCAGGTAGCCAGGACTTCTAAATCTACCTGTTTTGGAGTGAGAAATACCAAAAAAACAAAACAAAACAAAAGAATTCACGACTGTTTCTAGATTTTTCCTCCAAAAAATAACTATCCTGGGAAAAAGGAATTTAACTTGCAGAAATCTTAGAATAGTGGCCTTTATTCACATGAGTTGGCTGCTCTGTATCTGATTTAATTGCTTTCAATGCTTTAGAATTGAATTCAGAATTTAAAATTAAAAGAATAACAAGATAAATAATTTTCTCTACTGACTGATCTAGCCAAAGTGCCCTATGACAAACTTCACAGTGATGCTCTAGGTATGAAACTTATATCTTTAGCCTGGAGCCAAGGGTAAGCTCTTTCAGTATTGTTTGCATAGACATGTATGTATACATGTGCACAAACTCACAGAGAAACCTCAGTGAGAAGGATCCTCCTGATCTCATCTGGTCTGATCCCTGCTCACAGCAGGGCCAGCCTTGAAGTTAGAGTCAATGTTAAAATTAGATCGGATCGCTCAGGGTCACGTCTAGTCAAGTTCTGATTATCTCCAAGGATGGAGATATATGCTCTTTCCATAACAAACAAGTGGCTTAGATCTAGAGCAAAGACAGCTCAAGGACTTAACCTTTTGGGGTTTATCTGCAAAATAAATTAAAGACACTAGTGGAAGGGATCATGCAAAAGCATAAACACTTCATTCCATTCACTAGACTCAGACCTGGGCTTCAATTATGACCTAGTGCTCTGATGATTAATTTTGCTTTTTCAATTCCAGTGCTTTACTCTCCACCTAGTATCACAAAAATCATTGTTATTTTTCCCCTTAGGAGAAAAAATTAATTACATTACAGGCAATTTAAGGGTTAAACTTAAAATTGTATCAAGATATTTCCTTTTAGGTTCTCTTTCACCCACAAATGCTAAAACACTTCTTTTACTGATTAATAGATCCTGGTAATCAAACAGTCCAAAGTTTTACTGGCAGGACTGAACTCTTTTGCACTTTTTCAATGATGAACCTTTTCAGAGAGCAATAAAACTAATTACTTAGGCTTTTTAATAAATTACCTGGGGAAAACGTCTTTTTCACCACCTCAGAGTTATCAGTAAGCAAAAAAATAAAATCAAAAATATATGTTTGTTTAAAGGTAAGTTTCAAAATGTGGCATTTGATCAGCTCCACATTTATTTTGGAAAGCCATGCAAAATGTTGACACTTTACATTAAAAAATATAATTACTTAAAAATATAATTGTTTTGAAAAGAAACTAGCACAAACAATGTTTTAAACACACAAAATATTGAATAGCTATGTTAATTTTTTCAGATAGGTAGGATCCAAGTAAAATATAGGATGAGACTGGAAAACAAAGGCTGCTGTAACTTATGTCAAAGTAATTTCAGATGTTCTTTATCCTGCTAAAGGTCTTTCTGTTCACCAGTGAAGATTGCTGAGCCCATGGAGACATTGTCCTGTCTCCGTTCTTCATCCATCACAGTCATGGCCACAGCAAAATTCTCACCTATGAAGATGGGCTTGTACTAATGTGCTGATTTGTAAACTGGGCTATATACCAACCCGGCACAGAGCTGACACCTCCAGCAGAATGGGGCTAAATCCACCAGCCCCTGTCTTTCAGAGCTCTTAGGATCGGCAATATGGTTTAAAGCATTTTTTCCCCAAATGAGGGATTTCCTCAGATTTCTCCTCCCTCTACCTGACTCTCATCTCTTAGAAGAAAAGTTCAGCCAAGTTTATACCAAGGCTATTCTAGATCATGCCCTCAGGGACTTTACACAGAAGAATATCTATTTTATGGTTTCTATAACCAAGGTGTCAATCTGGTCAGCCTGGTTAATTCCTGGGAATTCTCTGGAAACACATATAGATGCTACAGCAGCCATTCAGAAAACTGAAGTCAGATGGGAAAGGTTTTTTGTGGATACTTAGAGGCAGCACTTAGGCATGGGTTTCAGGACCTTTAGTTTTGGAAATTGGGCAATACTTTTGTCTGGCTTCTGACACTCTCAGCAACAGCACATCAGCAGCAGGAAATAAAACAGGATCAAGGCCCAGGCCCCCACTGCACAGACCTAGTCCAGGCAGTTCTGTCCATCTCAGGGGTGTGGGTGGCACTACACCCACAGCAGCAGCCAGACTACCTGCAGAGAATGACCACGTCCAAGGAGGTCACTGCCCACTGACACAGCACCCCACGGAGTGCTCACTCCATGGAGCAGTGGTCAAGTGAGACAGCTTCCTGATGAGATGACCACAAACCAGGGAAGTCACTCCTGTAACCCCAGCTGGCTTCTCTCTGCTAGCCTGGGCCTCTTGTGGGCTGGAATTACAATCAGCTCCTCCTGTCCTGCCTTCCAGGCAGAATATCAGCACATCAACACATCACTACGTTGAGAAGCCTGATCCTAAATCTGTCCTTTAACAAGGCCTCAGTTCTTATTTACCTGAATAAAGGCAGCCCTTCATCTGAACCTCACCCTAGCCTTACCTCAGTCTGTGCCATCCTGTCCTCAAGCTGTTTGCATTCCATTTTCCTCTTGGGACATCAGAATTCATTATAATCCACCAAAGCATTTGTCCGATGCTCAGTCTCTAGCTTCCTAAAGCTAAAACCACAAAATGCAGCATCATTCATAATCTTACCAAAATATCCCCCACTTAGAAATTGGATTGATCAAGACATTAAATGGGATAAAGTTAAGAATACAAGTTACTGCAACAATAGCTAAGATTGTTATGAAATTAATGAATTTTTCCCTCTTGCCCAACCATATTAAAATTTTCTGTCTGCAAAAACTTGGTCATCAAACCCACAAAGGATCCCATGCTTCTTTACAAATTTGACATGGCAAGAGGATGCTGGCACATGACCCATGCTAAACTTAGGCCAAAACAGAGAGAAAATAGCATTATCTGCTATTGCCAGAGAAAAATTCATCTTGCTACCTCTGACAGAGGGCAACATTTTTCAAAACAGCTCCAGCCCTCTCTGCCTCTTTTTGAGGACACCATGATTTGGTGACTCCTGACACAGGAGAGCCAAAAGGGTTGGGGGTTTAAGTATGGACCTGAGGCTACAGTGAAGGTCTGGCTTCAGGCAGGGCCTCCGCCACAATGGAGAGCACTGCCCCAGAGCCAGGGGCAGCACAAGGGATGAGCTTACAGAGCCAGAACTCAAGGATGTTGAGAAGGCACCAGGGGCTGCCCAGCAGGCTGGCACCTAGCCTGGACTCCCCTCTTGTGGGGGCTCCCACACCAACCATCCATGGGGAATGGTTTGCTGGGTCGGGACTCATCCCAAGAGTATGGGGGAAGCTCCAGGAAGAACCTGAGAACACGTGCATGTGGAGCCATGGGCTTAAGCTGGCTATCAGACCCTGCAAAGCCCAGTGCAGGAAGTGACTGAGCTGGCCAGGGTTCACTGGGCTGAACTGTGGCCTGCTCCCTGTGATTAGTATCAAAACATTTCAGCACTTCAGGCTACTCAAAATGCCTAAACCAGGATTAGGTTTGGGATATTTTTTCAGGACAGCATGAGTAGCCAGGTTTAAAAAATGGGTTGTTCAGCACATCCTGCAGGCTGCAGCCCCTTAAAGCCAGCACAGCTCCTGCAGGTAACAGGACACAAGGCTTTGCTTTGGCTCTGTAGAACTTTGGGATGGAAGCTTTGCTTTTGCCTGAATTTGCCTAGACCTTCATAAGGCTTTCCTTTTACTTGATTTGATTTGTTGCTTTTACAGCCATTTTTCTAATGACCAAGTAGCTACAGTGAATTTGGATTGCTTGCCTTCCAAAGGTATAACCATGGCTTTTACACAGACAGTAGCAAGATGCAGCTCTTGTGTGGAGAGTGAAACTTTTACAATCTTTGCAGAATGATGCAATGCAGGCCTGGTATGAGAGGAAAGGCTGCAAAGGTGGATCCTAAGAGGTGCTATAGAGAAGCACAGGCACCAGATGTTGGAGACAGGCTGATGCTGAGCACTACAGGGCTATAACCAGCACACCAGTGGTGAGCAACAGAAGTGCTGACCTGGAAGCTGAACAACACCCATCCTAGCAGCAATGAAAATATTATATTAAAAAAAAAAAAAAAGGAGGAGGGAAGAAAAGAGCAAGTCTCTAACATAGCTAAAATGTGCCATATATAGAAAATACAGAAGTAACATCAAACTTCAGACCAATGAAGGAAGAAGAAAGCACAAAAGGTGCTGGGAAATATGAGTACGACCTAAAGTGGAACCTAGGTCGTACTCATATTTCCCAGCACCTTTTGTGGAAGGAGGAAGGCACCACCACCACCCTCACCATACTTATCCCATTGAAGAATTCTGAATGCTGTTGCCTGGCTGTACCCACTGCCCCCCAGCTGAAGCCATTGGCCCAGAGGAGCAGTGGAAGAGTGAGTGGGACACCAGAGGAAAGGGGAAGGGCCTACACCATGCGTACATAGTTTTGACAGTACTATTATTACTGAGGCTTTCCATAGATAATTTTGAAAAACAAACAAACAAATTTACCTGCAGAATAACAACTTTTCTATTAGTCTGATAAGACTTCAGTTACACTAATGCTAAATTATTTTCTTGGTTAAAGCTGGAGTCAGAGTTTGGTTTAAGGTTGGATTCATAGCTCAGGTTTGGAGAGTTTTTCCAGAAGAGCTTGGGTTGCAAAAGGACTGTTAGGTGTGGCTGAGCTAAACCCATGTCATTCACTGTAATCCCTCCACATCTGTGTAATCCCTTCACATCTGATACACATCTTTGCATGTATCCCCAACTCCAACAAAAACATTGATCCCTGTTCAGTGATCCTGTGCAGAGGCAAAGCTCAGTGACCCTTGCAGGCATCAGCTGACAACTTAACCTACCACCACCTTTTTCAACTTATCAGCTGCCTTGGTATATCCCAAATTCCAGCTGTGGCCAGGTTGTGGGTAAGGATGGTGGCTCAGGCTTGCAGACACCTGTGAGTAGAAGTAGGCTGGAGCTGAGTTCAACTGGTACCATCAGTACTCCCACAGCTTCCCAGATGATCTATTGCTTCTGCCGAAATCTGGAGGCTTGGAGCTTAGTAAAGGCTGCTGCTGGGCCAACAGGCAGGGATATGGAGAGGGGCTTCCTGTGGAGACCCCAAAACAGCTCACTGTCCCCAAAGCATCTCAGTTTTCCCTTGGGCTTCCTGCTCTCTGGTGTCTCTGAACTTGGCTTAGGTCTGAAGGAATACATAACTCTGAACATTTTTCTTTCCAATTTGGATACTGGAGCTTGATAATGGCTCTTAGGCAACAGAAGTAGTTAATTAAGCAGTGAACTTCTGAATGGGGTTGTCATGCAACAGGGTCAATTTAACTCTTTTGCCTTGGACTCTGTCCCGAGGCTGTTGCCTTCACATAGTCCAGAAGGACACGAAGTTCAAGTAAACAAAAGATTATTGGTCTGCTTGGGCAACTGGGAAGGACAGGAAAGATAAATTAAACTGCCTGGATAACCATAAAAAGATGGATTGTTGCTACTAGTGCAGGGATAGAGAAAGGATAAAGGTTTATCCAAGTTTTGTGGTGACAAAAGATAGAAAAGACAACAAGAACAAAGTCTTTTCCACTTGTATTTATATGAAAATCATTCAGCACATAGACACTGAGTTAAAAAACTTACTGAATATGTAGGAGGGAAAAAATTCTTATAATTTCTCTTTTTAAAAAGAAATCAAAACCAAATGTAAAGACCATGCTTACTTAAAAAAGATCAATCACCTTATATTCTTTCCTGTTTATACTCCACATGTTTAAAAATAATTTTCTTAGATTAAAACGTTTTTTTGACCCATCATTACACTGAAAAAATAGATCTTAAGGTGTTTTTCCACTTTTTTTTTGATCATTAAACGTTTTAGTAAATAGTAATTTTTTACAGAAGAAAAGACAACACTACTGTGATTCAGAATGTTAGTTTCATTATGTCTCTGCTGTTAAGCCCACAGCCTGACTTAACTATATTGCTCATCCCCACAGAAAACCTTTCTGACTGTTAATCAACTTAACAAGACTCCTGCGAGGATCCCAGCACATGGTCCCTTAGCACAACTCGGTGATGCCCTGCTTCTGAGGTCACTGAATTTCTCCTCATTAACATCTACTTGCGTGACACGGCTGATCCTGGCTCATCTTCAAAAGAAGCCCTCAGAGCCCTCAGGGAACTGTTTGCTCTGAGAGCTGAGCGGCCTTCAGAGGTGCCTGTGGAAGGAGTGCTGCAAATAAAGCCACACTAGCAGAAAAGGAAGAGTTACAGACACACGGGAGAAAGCCCTGAGCCATCACCCTTGTGACCCAACCCACTACAGCCAGGTGTGTTTAAAAACCTTCAGCTGTAGCTTTTAAAACCTCGGCCACAGAGGAGTCAGTGAATGCCCTCAGCCAACGCACCAGGGCTGGCAAGCATTGTGAAAACACACAATACATGATATGAGTCTTCTGTGGTGGGTGCGCAGCGCTTTTTCCTCCTCAGAACCACGACTACTTAAAAGCAACAAAATCCTCTAGGAATGTAAGCATCTTCCAAAACCTCCCCTGGACACAGACAAAGCCCCTCCATGGCTCAGAGCCTTGTTATTTCAGCAAGGTCAGAGGGAATTAGCTGAACTTATGATCAGGAAGCATTTGGACCAAGATTTGTTAATAGCAGTTTCCTTCTGCCTCTGCCTAACTTAACATTAAAGGCACAGCAAAACTGGGAAGTGGGACTGAGTGGGGTGTTTATACAGATCCCCCAGCTGCCCCTGCCCATGGCGTGCTCTGCATCACCCTGCTGGGGACAGAAAAGCTTTGAAAGAAGAAAACACTGCAGCAGAACTCACAAAAGCCATGTAATCCCATATGGTATAGATGTGAAGGAAAAAAATTAATGAATCAGCTCAACCTCTTAGAAAACCTTTTGTTCCTTACTGCTCACATTGTCTGACAACAAACCAGCTCTATGTTTGGGCTGAGTTCTTTGTCTTGACTGTACTTTGGCACAGGTACAAAACCCAGACACAGGTTTTGCTCCACAGGAGAAGGCATTAAGGACTCAAAAGAATGTGGGAGAGAGCTAATCATTCTTAAGTAAAAGTGTGACCAGAAGTTTTCAAAAAGAAAAGAACTGTTCAGTTCTCAGTACCCAGAGATGAGCAGCTAAGCCTGAGAATTGGATTTATAATGAGAGCCTTTTTCAGTTGTTAACATATAGGCAACTAGATAAACAATTGTCCAAATTTCAGCATCACAGAACAATAATCCAGCTAGGCTTTGGCATTAACCTTAGGACTGACTTTAGCTCAGTGAATCTCTTTATTTTGCTCAAGTGTTTCTAATAAATACTGCCTCTCTTTCACGTCTGTGCCTCCAAGAGGTGCAGCTATGTTGGCACTAGGTTTCAAGAAGGTTGGAGTATTAATGGAAGGAGGGGGTGAAGGTGTTCTTGTTTTACCAGCACAAGGCATTTTGTGAATGCAGCTTCACTGGTACAAAATATCTTTCAACTGAGCCAGTGGTGCCCATTTCAGAGGGACCAGCCTGCTCAATGCAACAAAGCACTGCCAAAATGCTCAGCAGGAGGATGTGCTCTGATGTCTGAGGAGGCTGCAGCAGCCCCAGCACAGTGGCTTGGCTCAGTACAGGAGCAACATGGAAGGCAGGAATAAGACAAGGAAGACTGTCACTGCCCAAAGGTAACTTCAGAGATCCTCTGCAACTGAAAATCAGCACCAGTGAGGACACTCAGAAAGTGGCATAAGAAAAGCAACTCCTATTTATTGAGAAGAGTTTCTAAGATTTTTAAAATCCATGATCATTGTCTTTGATGCCCATTGCCTGCAGCAAAACTTACTTTCATTTTACCAATTCAAAACTGTTAAAATTGCACTTATCTTCCTTATTTTTTTTTTCTATCGCCAGCAATTTAAAGAGCCCTGGTGAGTCCCATGCACTTTTCTATTTTGCTATCACAATTCTAATTGCTGAACTGCCTGCTGACGTGTTAACTCATAATATCATTAAAAACTAGAGGACCTTTTGGATGCAAACCTCAGTATTTGAAGTGTTGGCAAACCTTCCTTTAGTCCTTAGAGTGGAAATCAAATCAAGTTCTCACCTTGCAAAGTCACAGAATGTACCCCATGAAATTTTTATTACTAGGGCAGGGATATAAAATGCATATACTCTGACTTGGGCACATTAAATTGTAATAAGAAGGCTCACACTATTTCATTAAATGGAGGAACTGGGAGGTGGATGATAACCAGGGTATATGGTGTATATATAGTGTATGTGTATATATATATATATATATATATATATATATATACACACACACACTAAGGTCTGAGCCACCTAAACAAAAGCCACCAAAATTTGGTTTGATACTATTTTCTGTTTATGCTGCTTAGAGTGTAACACATTGACAAAGATAGGCTAATTTTGTTGTACGCATAGGAGATAAAATTTGTCATATCCTGAGCAGCTGCTTGTGGCCTACACGTCCTACAAGGATTTGTGGCCTACACATGACTGATTTATGCAACAAGATGCTAAAAGTACACATACCTAAGCAAATGTATTTCTGGAAGAAGACTGTTCTTTTTCAGGGCATTTTGATGGCACTTTGTTGCATAGATGGGGTTGATCTCTCTAAGATGAACACTGTTACCCGAGTTTAAAGTTTCTTTGAAGTTTTAAATTAAAAATAGGGAAAGTATATTTATGATATACTTTGGATATATTTTTGTGGAAATCCTGTTTCCTTCATGATATTCCTAGTCACTGATCTCCAGAGTTAACATCTGAGCCAGGATATGACCAATGAATAATAGAAATCATGATATTTGTATGACATTTTCAAAATCTCTAAGTCCTTTTCATTGCGTTAATAAAACAAGTATTAAAGTAAATTTAGCCTTTGTGTTCTAATACCATTGTACTAGTGGATTCAAAATGAGAGTATTAAGGGAAGTTTTCCCAGAAGACATTTCCCAGAATTACCAGAGTGTTGTGTGCCAGAAGAAATAGGATGCTGACACACAGTCCCTTGGCTTGCTTTCCAATAACACAGCACAGCTCACAGCTGCAGTGCCTCACCGCGCTCACACGCCGGGGCTCAGTCCCTGCTTAGCTCCAAGAAAAGCTTGTGGTCTTAATTCATTCCATACTTCCGATTTTTGATTGTCCTGGTAGTTTACTTAGTAAACAAAAGACAATCTAACAGACGTACAGATTTGTATTTATGAGGGAATTTACACTCTTCTGTTTGCTTGCAAGCTGCATTGCTGACACCCTTTTCAACAGTGTTACTGGAACTCCTGAGCATTCCAAACCAAATCAGAATCTTTTTGCCCAGGGTTTTCTTTCACACACGAGAGTGAAGTCCCTGCAACAATGGATTTAAAACATATGGATTTTAAAGCACAAAAGGAACGTAGTTTGGTGACTTATTTTTTTAACTCTATGCTGCTTTGTTATTATTTTTTTTAATTGCATAACAGCAGTTGGAAGTAGGAAGGCCATCTATTTTTAAGGGATTCATAATGAGCTTATGTTCACTTCAAGAACAAACTGAAAGGTTCCCACATGAAAGTGTGTGACAAGTCTGGAGCTGCATTCTCATGCTTCTTGCAAGCCAGAAGCGAGGCCCAGCAGAAACCAGTGAGGTAATGCCTACAGGAATGACGCAGACATATCCAAACTCACTCTAAACTAGGCCAGAGTCTGCCCAGGCTGTAAAACTTTGTCCATGAAAACCAGGATAAATATGCAATCACTCCATCCTTCCCAGTAGAAACAACAATGCTGGATTCATAGCAGAGAGGAGAGAGTAAAAATCTCTGCACTTAGCAGTTAGGGCACAGAGCTTGGAAAGCAGATTGCGGACAACAGTCCTTGTTTCACAGGCTGTTTTTCTTTTCTTCAGCCACCCTTTCTGCTCTTCCTCACCTGCTGACATTTATTTGAAGACACCAATTTACTAAATGAAAAAGCATAATTTGTTTTGAAGAGTCTGATCATGTAGATGTGTGCTATGTGTGATCTGAGACACAATCCCAGATCAAGACTCTTCTGGGACTTCGGGGCAGGATAATCTTGTCTGCCCAGGATGGCACATCCAATAGATGCTGAGCTTCTCCAGCTTGTGATTGTCTGGCCTTCAGCTAAGGTGCAATAAATTATCTTGCATGCAGCCAAGACTAAGAGCAGCCCACCGCCAGGAGCTGCCTGAGAGCAGCCAGTCAGCTCCAAGTCTGCACACCTCAGCTTGTACTCTGGTAACTTGTTCATCCATATCCTCATGCCTGAAGACACGTAAATATATGATAACCTGCATTCTCAAATGCCTTTGTGACTTCCACAGGGTCAAAAAGTAGTTCTACAGAATCACCTAAAATTAAAACAAGGTTTTCTCATTCTGACCCTGGAAGCCATGACTGCTCAAATACCAATTTCCCTTGAGTGTTTTTAAATTGCTTGTCCTCCTCAGGCTGATACGGAGAATGTTATCAACTACAGCACTACTGTGAAAATGGATCCAAATAAATACAAGCTGTGAATCCGCTTGTTTACAAATGAAAGGATATATTCTTTTGTTTTCAGGGACCAGTCCACCTTAGAACCCTGCTTCTAAGGCTTCTAAAGCAGCAGGTTAAACTCTTCCTTCATGTCTACCCTCAAGCACCTACCACCTTTTATGGATATCTCTGCGAGCCACTTTAAGATGAGTGATACTAAAAGCATCAACTGCCTTCAGAAATCTGTGACAGGAGAATGATGTTTCCTTTCTGAAAAAAAAGTCACTTAGGAAAGCATACCCCTTGCTTGGTTTACCTTTTTCTTTATATTCGTGCCCTCCTAAACCTTGAAGCAGTTTCCAGAACACATTTCTCACTGCTGAGAGGTAAAACACCTATTAGTTTCAAACAATACATGGCTGTTTTTATCCGAGACCTAAACAGGTAGGAATACAGAGACACAGTGGTGCTCTCACCCTGCAATAGGATCAATCAGGTTTGTCCACACACCAGGGTCTGTGGAAAAGGCAAAAATTTCTGTGGTAGTTGTGCTACTGAGCACAGTTCCTGGACTCTGGAGGTCTGCAGGAGCTCTCTAGTGTTCTGTCCAGAAACACCAAAAAACCTTCCCTGAGGCTTTCCTGTGCATAACTCTTCTAGCCTGACAGCGCTACTTTTTGTGAGCACAACCCAGTGCAGCCATGGGCAGTACTTAGGCTGTGTCTGCCTAAGTGCTGCAAACTGTTTAAGCATAGGCACAGGAATTATACTACACAGGATAAAAGTAAAAATCCCTTACACTCCCTTACTCCTGCGACTGCAGTGCAATTGTGTTTATTCTTAGCTTTGTTTTAGCAGAACCAATACGTACCATTGCATGTTCCCACTTTTAGAAAGTCATACTTTACGTCCCCACTTTTAAAAAATTTGCAAAGAAAACGTCAAGGATTGCTTTATGCACACTCCTACATGTAAGAAGATTAAGAACAAGTCTAACTAGTTTTTAGAAAGACTAGAAAATCCAGCATTAATCATCTACCAAGACCCAATGTTCCAACGTTTTCTCATTAATTCATGTGCTTGTCTGCCCACCTACTTAAAACCTCAAAATATTTCAATACATAATGAATAAATCACAGGAAGGAACGTAATGAAGTATGAAAGTAAAGTGGAATTCAAATATGTCATCCATCAGTTACTAGCTTCACCGTAGATGTGGACAGGCATTACAGCCAAGCATAGATGAGCATGAGTTTCCTCCTGCTTCTTGTTTCTTCTATGCCAATTCTGAAATGCTTTTCTATAATCAAGAAAAAATGCTGCAATACTGTTAATAACATTCTGTAAGTTTTGTGCACACTGATATAACTCATTCATTCCCACTGAGTTTCAGTTAAGTCACTACCAGCCTTGCAGAAAATACGGGAACAGTTTTGCTTCAAATGCCCATGAATTTATAAACACTGTTTTACCCTCAGTAGAAATAAAAAAGAGCACCTTCGCATTTTTTTAAGAAAATTTGTCATCAGCTTCCATTTGCCTAGCTTTCTCCCCCTTGCCAGCTTCCCTCTAGCATTCTGTAAAATCCTGACAGCAGCACGATGGCCAGGGAAAGGCACTGGACTAGCGAGACGGAGCAAGGAAGCCAGAGAAAGGAACAGCACACTGTTTTTCCTTGTCATCTCAGAGGAGCAAGTGAACAAGCTGTGCTGGCTTTACTCCACAGACACCAAGCAGCAGCCAAGGCCATCTCCATTTAAGGGGGAGCTCGCCATCACTGTGCATTCTTGTGAACAACAGAGGACACGCAAATAAAGGCCAAAAATCCAATGCCCAAATAATTTAAGGCAGTGTAAACATTACAAGGTTGCACAAGTAGACAATAATACAACTGATTTAAAGCATCAATCACTAAAAGCCAGCCTCTTAAAAAAATAGTATTTATTATCAGATAATTAGAGTAAATACTTTCAGATTGGATCTGAGGACAAAGGATTTTGTTCAGAAGAAAGCAGACTGTCAATTATTTTCTTTTTGCTGTCAAACTGTAAAAACATTGACTACCCTTAATTCGCTTGCTTTTACAATAGCACAGTCATTCATTCCTCACCACACCTATATGTATTTTCTCTTCTATTCATACTCAAAAGCTATAGTCATCTATATGACACCTATATGGAAAGCAGCTCTAACCTGAAGAGTACTAAAAAGAAAGATAAGCCTGATCATTTTTCTAGTTTAGACCTATCTCCATTTACATTTTAAAACCCAAAAGGAATGTGTATCTCTGAGGAACAACTCGCACCCACACCATTGGAGGGGAGTGAACATCTACATGAGCATTTTTACTTGTATCAGTTGTTGAAGCCTGCCTACTTATCTGTACTCACCATGCTTCTGCTTCACATTGCGGAAATTCCCTGCACATGCCAGCTTGAATAATTTTAGATGGGACTGAGCTTCCATAGCTACTCCAGGGAATTGCATAAATATCCAGTATACAGGACTAAAATAGAGCTACATCATATTAAAACTCCAAAATACACAGCATGGGAAAAAAGCATTTCACAGCAAGTGTTTCACATTACAGATCCACTTTAATTGCACTGCTCTATCTGCTGATGTGGACATACTTATCTGTCTGAAATTCTTGGAGGGGGAAAGCTAAGCTTTCTAAAGTTGCACTTTTTTTTTTGCCTTGCCTACATATATGGGCTCAAGTGTTGTTTTAAAAATTAAACTTGATTTGTGATTCTAAATACTCACTCTGAGTTATATCTTTTTTAAAGGTTATCTAGAAATCTACCAATAAAGCTTGAAGTGTTAAACTCTGTTTCATCACATTCAGAGGGAAAGCCACTGACAAACATGGACAAAAGTTAGTCCTTGACATGAAGCTGGATGGGAGCAACTGTAAGTGCACTTCTGAGAAGTGCCCCAGTAGGACATCCTTTTCAAGGCCTTCAAAGAATTTGGAAATGAAGGTGTTCGAGCCAGCAGGTGTAACCAATTAAACTTTTATTCATGATCATTTACATATGACTAAAAATGTTCACCACAAAATGCAAACTTGTAGTTATCTTGTATTCAGCAGTAAAAACAGTTGCCTCTTCATAGTAAAGCACCAAAGCCCATAACAGAAGAGTCAGAAATGGATTTATCAGTTTTTCCCCTCACAATGTACTTGACAAAGTTGAAGATTTTATCGAAGGCTAAAGTTCCAGAACAAATTCTACAGTCACCTGAGTGTTTGGCAGGAACAGTACTATTTAGTAGCAGTTACTTTTTTCTGCCTTTTTTTCACAAAAATGAGACAGACATAATTAGGCCAAACATTGAGTTTCAATTCACCTGAATTTTTCAATGGGAGACAAAGAACAGTTTGCTAGTAAGGAGTACCTACAAAAACTATAAGAGCAGTTGTCAAAAAAAAATGGAACACACACCAGCTCATTATAGCTCATTGGTAGGGCCCACCCCACTTCCAGGCACCTATAACTCCACTCAGTTTTATTCATTACATTTAACTTGCATTTCATTCATACTACATTTAAAAAGACAACATGATTTTTTTAAGTTAAGTTGTGTACATGTACACAGTTTTGGTAGTTTTTTAAAGCTGTAAAATGTGTAAGTAAAGAGAGTCCTAATGACCCTATTAGAGATTAAAGAGAAATAACCAGAATCAGCGTTACATAAAAAATAATATTCTACCACAGAAACCAATACAGTTATCAAGTAACTCATTAGAGAATAAAAGTGTTATACAAAAAGAGAAATGGTGCCTTTTTATCACTTCACAGCAGCACATAAGAAGGCAACATTAAGAAAAGTGCACAGCAGAAAAAGAATTGTTTCATTTTCTGAAAAACTTGAATTTTTCTTCAGACATCAGGCTTTTCTCCAGGAACATATTGGGTTAGGATTGCTTATATTTTCTTCCAGAGAAGGTATTCTCTTCCTGCATGACTTCTCAGTAAGGCGCTTACTCCGACATGTAGGAACGATACATCAGAGCCACGATAATCGCTGCTATTGCTGGGATCACCCAGTTGGACCATGAACTAAAGGGAAGTTTTTGAAAAAGGAGTTTAGGAAGTGACAACCAGCAAGTTATAAAAAGAAAAACAAAAAAAAATAATCATTGCTTAAAAGAAGTCCTTTCTAGCCACTCCAACAAATACTTCAAATTCAATGATAACAGAACACCTGGATTAGCCAGTATACTTCAGACAAGGGAAGAAGCTTGTACAGAAAGGCTCTGTACTAAAGCTTACAAAGAAGTTTGCTTACTAGACAAGAGCAAAACCCTAGGCACATTTTTAAGTCATGGTGTGCTGCCCAGAATACCAATCATTTAAAAGCTGTTTAAGTAGCAGCATCACATGACTCTCCTAAGCACACAAACTCCCCACCCAGAGGGTCACAGAAGAGTCCTCTGAGGTTTCAGCAGTGGGCAATTGTCAGCAGGATATAAGTCCACGAAGTTTTTGACTTAGTGGTATTACAAAGTGTTTTGCAAGTTTCTCCCAATTCTGACATATCTTCCTTCTTACACACAGAATCCTCTTATTTCCCTTAGATGCAACAACAGAAGCAAATCTTAAAAGCAAGGCATCTGTGTCAGTAAAATAGCTGGCAATGACAATAACAGTCTTCCCTTCATGTGGCAGACTCCAGAAATAGAGGCCTGTGCCAAGCAAACCACTTGGTAGACAGTGACACCTGCCAATATGAGAGAAGTATCTACCAAGTAATCTGCCACACTTGTAAAGTGGTACATAGATGCCAACTTGGACTTTACAAAGAGCAGATATTTTCATGCACCACCCCCTGATATCTCGGCTTCCAGCAGATAAAAGCTATTCAGCTTTTTAACCTTCAGAAAAATCATGAGGAACTTCAAGTTTGACAACAGATGTGGTACTGTACCTGGAAGTAGACTGAACAGTGGTAATAAGAGTTTCCTGGAAAGCAAAGCATAAAAAGATATTTACTTCAGGAAGATAAACCTCTCCACCTTAACTAGCCCCACAGTTTCTCAAAACTCATCAAATGAGACTAATTCAGAAACAACTCAATGCAGGCACTTGGGAAGCATTTTCTCCTAATTCCTACAGCAGCTCTGTTGTATTATAAGCTAGCTGGTAGCAGTTCCTATAGCTAACATTGCATCAAGTTCCTAAAACATTATCAACAAATATTTTGCTGCAAATTTTCTATGAAGCTGACTTCCAACTCAAGTTACATTTGAAAAGCTTCAGTCATCTGTAAGAAAAATACTTTCCTTGACTAAAATCAAATTGAAAAAACTTGGAATTAATTCACAAATACTTTTTTATATCAAAACTACATAAAGAAATCTACTAATTTACACCTACAAGGTTTATTAAGCTTGGGGGTTTTAATGTGGTGTTTCAGATTGTGTAAATATCAGTCAAATTTTTATAGCTGTTCCTGATACGGATTTGGACTTGTTCTGTTTCCACAGAAAAAGCAGCCAAATCTCAGCTGGGTACATGTGCACAATTTATATGAAGACTTGTTAATTTGGGCACCTCTACTTGTGCATGACCCTAAGTTTTTTTGTCAAATCCAAGCATTAAAACCCCACCTAAATTTAGTGGTACATGATCCATCACAGAAAAATTACTTGCTTTGGTACCAGAACATTTGCAATTAATTTAAAGAAAGAAGGATATAATGCCATCATACTTAGTAATCCCCAGTTATGAAGCCACACAAAGAAAATAATGGTTAAGGGAAAGAACAATTTGAAGCAGTATCAACAGGTCTATGAAGCAGTATCAACAGGTCTAAGAGATTTAAAACCTGAAACACCACACTTAAACTGAATTATTTCTTTTTCTGGGGGTATACCACTCATACACAGACAGTAGGTCACAGTCTGTAATGCCCAAAAGACACAATGTGGCATTTCAAGAAACACACTTACTGTTGGTTTCTGAAGCTTGGATCTATCATCCTGCAAGAGAAAAGAGCAAGAAACATTTAGACAAAATCTGAAGCACTGGAAACAAAACCAAACTCACACAATTTATCGCTAAATTCAGTTTGCAATTCATTCTGCTAATGGGTAAATATTTTTCCCTAGGTAAAAACAGACTGGCAAGAGAGCAGATGTCAGTGATTGATTTTGAGCTAAGATAAACAAGAACACTTCCTTAAATAATACTTCCCAGTATGCAACAAAGAAGTGAAACCTGAGCCTCCAACAAATTTCATTATTCCTTGTGCCCATGTTTTCACTTTTCCTGTGTCTCTGCAGAGTACATAACCTTAGCTTATACACTGACTGCAATCATATTGATTCTGCTTACTGTACTTGTACTATCAGATAAAGTCAACTAACTAGTTGTGCCAATGTCCACCGGACCAAAGGTCCCAAAATCTAGGGATCTTTCATAAACTCAAAGTTCTGCTTGGCACAGTCACATTCATTACAAAAAAAGCCCAACAGTATATAATCCTGTCAGTGCTGTATTTGTACATTACACTACCATGCTGTTTGTTTCATATCAAGTGAAAACAGGCACTTGCCAAACAAGGAAGAACTGGACTGATACCCATGTTAAGAACATTAATGGCATCACAAATAGATGGCAAGCCTGCAAAGCCACAAATGGATAAATGTGCATCAGAGCCAAACCACTTCTTATTAGGACAAGCTACACTAATAATATTTATCAAGAGATGACCTGAGACAAAAGAGACAAACAAAAGCAGGAATCTTACTGTGAAATAGGCTACTCAATATAGTGATTTTTACTCCAAAACATACATGAAACAAGAAGAAAAGAGAAGAGGCAGGAGTGGGCAGTAAAGTAGAGCAGACAGACACTCTAGCAGCCTAAACCTCTAAACAGTGGTTTTCAACTATTAGGATGCAGGAGAGTTTAATTGTGGCCTAGCTGAAGGAAGCCAAGGCAGCAGCTCTGTAGCTAGAAAGAAATACTTCAAAACTTGAGACAGTAGAAAGGTGCTCATTAAAAGTACAGGGAATGGGATAAACCATACAGAAGAGAGGATATGACAGATGATCCAGTGGGAACTGATCACAAACAACCCTGACAACCACAAGTGGGAACCATGATACAGCTAAAAATGGCAGGAGACAGAGAGGGGAAGACAGAGCAAGAAACTAGAAGTACAATGCTTTTAATAATCCTTTTCTAGACATACATATAAAGAGCCAGGATTGCACCTTTTGATGCAGGTGGGAGCCTGGCAGATAGGTATTTACAATGGTGAAGAGATGAAAGTGGTTGTTCAGTAGTCACTCTGCATAGTGCCATAAGAAAAGGTCCAGACATTCAGACATATCACCTTCAGAGTTACAGAGCTTCATTATAAAGCTGAAAGCATATAGCAGAAATGACACCATTCCATGTTCAGTTTATTCAAGAACTAAGCTGTAAGGCAATTTAAATCACCAAAAGATGTGATGACTATGCTTATGCTACACTAATAGAATCCCTTCACATTGGGGGAACTATCTCAAACCTAGGTCCTTCCACAAACAGCTGCAGGACTAACATCCAACCAAACTAGCAGTTCTTGATTTTGAAGTAATTACCAGACAAGTAACTAGATGCTAAAGCAGTACAGCAAACACAAAAGTAAGGATACACTCATATACTCACAGGATGAAGTTCCCCAATAATAAAGGATTCTGACAGTGTCCTTGCATCTGTGGAATGGCCAACATCTTCGAAGTTCTCAGTAGCATCTCCCCCAGCTTGCTCCCTAAGGACCTCTTCACCTCCTGGGTGCTGCAAATTTTAATGAGTTTGAATTTGTTAGTGAAATATATTTCAAATTTTAGAAATGGAAATTCCGCATTTTTACATTTCTAAAATTAAAAAGCAAAATCACCTGCTGGACTTTCTAAAGCAAATATAAGCCTTTCTAAATAACTAGAGAGCTTTGTGTACTCTCTGAAGCCAAAACCAAGGAAGCTAAGTCTCTATGCCATTGGCAAAGAAGCAGTAAGAGGCATCATCCCTTGCAACTAAAGCACTTAGAAAGTTGTGTGGGAATCAGTCTGTATTTTATCAGCACAACTATCATCTGAAGTTACATTCTGTGTTTTCACTTCTTTAGGAAATGTGTGTTTTTATCCAAGCAATACTTTATACAGCAGAAGGATAAAAGCCAAAAAGGTATTAGCTACAGCAAGAACATTCCAGTAAGATAAAAAAATCTGTTCACAAGATGTGAATCAAGTATTGGCAAAACAAGCTGGCAAGGTGCTAAGGAATCTGACCTTCTAATTTATCCTGGTTTGAGCAGGGAGGTGGGCCAGATAAATTTAAGGGTCCTTTCCAAAACAAATTATGGTACAAATATCAAGACAGCTCCTTTGGAAGTGATTAAGCACAACTGAAAGCTCACTCAAGACCCGAGAATAGCAATTTGGTTTTCATAGACTATGGAATCCCAAAACCACATTGTTGATAAAACCCCTGAGATACAGAGAAGTCATCTCCCAGGATCTTCTAATACCACAATCCATCACCATTCCCTTAACATAAGCCCCTGTTCTCCATTAACTTTTATTCTTCCCCAGGATGCTCTTTGGGGGTTTTATGAAGTACATTATTATCTATCAAATAACTCTCCTTGAATATACTGCAAGATCTATCACATCTTCCAGTTCAGTGCATTTCCTCAGCTCCCAGTTAATTATAATGTAACAGGTGACACACCACAAAAATTCACCACTCAACTTTCAAGTAGGAAAGTGTTACATAAACACTGGGAATGATTAGGTAAACAAGTTAAAAGCACTTATTAGCACTGCCTTGGATTAAGGCAACCATGGAATAGATATTAGCACTTTACAAGTAGCTGAGAAGACAAGGCTTTTGAAGCTCAGTTCAGTTTTTAATGCTTCTGAGTACAAGATATAACATTATGGAAAATAGGCAAAATTTCCACAATTTAGGGTTATCTTGTGGGGAACACAGCTCACCAAAAAAAACACAGGTTAAAGAAATGGCATTTCTACTAGTCTAGGCAATTCAGGTTAGCACTTAACTTCAAATCCTCCTGTTAATCTCATATCAAAATTTATCTTCTGACAAAACCAGTATTTGTTCATACAGCTGAACTAAACCACTACTATGAATTTCCAGCAGTACCAGAACTCCATAACTTGAATCTTCACATTAATGGCAGACATTTATTTTAACAGATTAAGGAAGCTGAGGAGAAAAAAAACCTCATCACAACACTTTTTAAAGAGCCAAGATACCACAGTTATTAGGGTAAAGGATCCCTACCATGACTAAGCAAAAGCAAGATTAAGCAACTGATAGAGAGATTAGACAGAGCAGCTGAGCCAAAAAAAAGTCAGAAGAGTACAAGCAGAGTAAAGATTATGCAAGCAACCTGCAAATATGGCATGCTCACCAAAATCCTGTCCTTGGATCCATTCTGTTAAGTATTCAGGGAAAGGACTGGACAAAAGTTGAGGGAGCACTCAAGTTCAATGCCTTGAAATGGCACTTAAGAAGGTGAACTTAGGTCTAACCAGCACTCCAAGATATTACCTCAACTAAATCTTCACAGAATTTCTTCAGCAATGTGAGTTTGGGTTTTTAATACCATGCTAAAGAATTGTGCCCCCCAGGTAGAAAAACCATACCAACTTCAGCAGAAAAGGTGGCACAATCCTTGGAAAACATACTTGACAAACAAGGTATCAACAAGCAGCAAAAGGCCCTAAAGTCAAACCACCCATAAAGCACCAGCAGCATAAGCAGTATGTAAACTCCTACTCATGCACTGCAGTGAACCCAAACCCCGCTCATACAAGCACACAAAATACCAGTTACTCCAGCAAGTCATGAAGATCACATGGTTTACACTACCTCACCAAAAAACATTTGCCATCCAGCCAAACAAGTGCATACCCACCAACATAACTGCATCTGCACTACAATTACTTCATGGAGTACTTAAACTGCTTGCACGTTGCCAGCTACAGAATGATCATGTACTAACTTGTGCTCCCAAATCCCTCCCTTGTGCACTACAAAGCAACCACAGAGCAGTATGGGCAGCACCACAGAGGCACTCCAGCTTTTCTCTGTAGAACTAGTTTTTTGTCTAATTAGCAACTGATCCTTCTGTCTACAAAACCACAATACTAGTAGTATCAAGATAGTAACTGCACCCAATCTCTCTACCAACCCTCTGACTGACTATCACAGGTCAGCTGAAGAGGACAAATTCACCCTGACCTCTGCCACTACAGCTGGAAAACTGATAATTTTTTTTTAAAACATGAGCACAGCTAAGTATGGAGAATCACACACAGAATTCCAAACTGATGCCATCTACCAGGTAATGTTAATTATAACCTACTAGACATTGATGGAAGTACTTTGAAAATAAACACTTTGCTTTTAGATGCCACCTCTGCCTAATGATATGAACTTACAAACCCTCTGTAAATAACTAGTACATAATACATGCAATTAATTAAAAGCTTTCGCCTCCCCTAATGAAAGGGAGCAACTGTAATGTCTCACACAAAGGGCAAGAACTGACTCTTCTATCAAAAAATGAGCATCTTTCATGGTTGGATGAGTTTCCCAAAGCTTGTTTATACAAGGCTTTTGTTCATGATTCTGCCTGGTAAACAAAGCCTGCTACCAGAACTGCTACTTTTAATGAAGATCCTCTGGACAGATCCTGGAACTGGAAAGCCCACAAGGCTATACAGATAGTGACTGACTCCTAAACCAAAATCCTGTGGATAAAAGTAACCTAAGAGCTCGTACAGGTAAAACTGCAGTTCAGGAGAAATGAAAAAGCTTTTGATGATAAATTAAGACAGCCTAGCTCATTCCCAGGACATTCCCCATATAACAAATAGTCTAAGCTATATGCATAACAAATACCCGTACAGAGTCAGCACTAGTACAGAGCACAGATGAATTCCTAACAGCAGCACATTACAAAGTTTTAGATAAGGCAAATATGCAGTTAATCTTGCTGCTCTCATCTGGGTCAAAAGTCCAACTCACCTCATCTGAATACCACCTTCTCTCCCCCTTGCTACAGTCATGCAGATTTCTCAGTGTCATAGTTCAAGACTCCATTAAACCATAACTACCTTAATTTGCAACTCCTGTGCCCTCTCCCTTCTTATACTAAGGGAATGAAATCTAGGGTCTAATTTCACTTTCAGGAAGATCAGCAAAGGTCTCCATCAGTGAGAGTCTCAAACTCAGATTTCCCTTTCTGCACTACAGGAATGAAAAGCAGAAAGGGGCCAAAGAGAGAGCCAGGAACACCCAGAGAACCTCAGCTCTATTATGCAGGACAGACAGACAAATGCTTGCTTATTTCAAGGGTATTTTCATGTAGCCTGAAAAGAGTCCTCCAAATTATTTCTATCATCTATTTAAGTTTCAGGACAGAAACTGACAGCTCATGTAAAATGTCAGGAGCCTAGGAAAGAAGATATCTCTCTGAAAGTGTATTTTTGAAAACTATCATTAGGCTTTTAGATGAAGTGCAAATGAAATACCCAGTAGCTTGGTGTCTGCCCTGATTTCAGCTGGGATAGAGTTGCATTTTCTTCTTGGAGGCTGGTACAGGGCTGTACTTTGGATTCAGTGATATATGAGAACAATCAGTGATAACACACTGACACTGCAGTTGTTTCTAAGTAGCACTCACCCTAATTCAAGGGCTTCTAAACGTCCCATGCTCTGCCAGCAGGAAGGTGCACAGGAAGCCAGGAAGGAGCTCAGCCAGGACAGCTGATCTAAACTGGCCAAAGGGGTATTCCATAGCACAGAATATCATGCCCAGTACACCAGCTGCAAGGAGTTGGCTGAGGGCATCAGCTTGCTGCTTGGCAATGGGCTGGGCATGGGTTAGCATCTCTTTTTGTCACCCTTTTTATTGCAATTATTTTATTTTATCTCAGTTATTAAACTGTTCTTATCTCAACCCACACATTTTATCTTTTTTCCCTAATTCCCTTCCCCATCCAACCAAGCGGCTGTGGGGAGCAGTGAGCAAGGGGCTGCACTGAGGTTAAACCCCAACAGTACCCATTTCCCAGCTTACAAAACAGTTACAGCTTGCAGAGCTTCACATGTAAGTGCTAAGAAGTGCTATTTCTTAAAACATTTTCAAATTCTCCTGCAAGCTTCATCAGAGCTTGAGGAAGCGTTAACACTGGATTTAATCCTCAGACTGCAAGGTTCTGCAGGAACAGTGCCCATGGCTCACTGGCAGACTCCAAACGTGCCAATAAAGGCATCTTTCAGTGCAAGCTGGTCATGACTATAAACATGGAAGGCATTATGCTGCTCCCCACAACATCATCACACTGCACGAATGCAACTTATTGCCACAGAGGGGAGAGAACATTTTTCATCCTGACACAATAGAACAATATTTGCTTTTTGCACTTTATTTGACCAGCATTACAAAACACATTTGGTGGCAGCTGTCCATTCTAGGAGAAGTTTAGGAAAAGCGCTATGGATGCACAAGTTCATACCGTATGGAAAAAAATATTTACCAATGATGTTTTTGCTGAATTCTTAGACCACCAGCAATTTAATTAACCTAAATAAATCTGTATTAGATAACATTTAATGAATGCCATAGTTGGTTTCCAGAACAATAAACTCCTCATATATGTAATTATCTACAATACAGATATAGCCATGACATCCTGCTGTGATACACATGCATTTCTAGTAGCTATTTTCCTTTAAATTATATAGGACCTTATCCTGGTTTCAGCTGGGATACAGCTCATTTTCTTCCTCGTAGCTGGTACACTACAGTGCTTTGGATTCAGCATGAGAATAATGTTGTTAATGAACTGATACTTTGGTAGCCAAGTCATGCTCACCTAAATCAAGGACTTTTCAGTGTCCCACACTCTGCCAGTGAGGCAGCACAGCCAGGACAGCTGGCCCAAAGTGGGCAAAGGGATATTCCATACCACAGAATGTCACACTTCATCCACAGACTGGGAGGAGCTGTCTGTGAGCCACCAATCGCTGCTCAGGAAGAGGCTGGGCACTGGTCAGTGAGTGGAGAACGCACACGTGCTGCACCATTTGTTTCTGCTGGGTTTTATACTTCTCCCTCTCCTTATCATTACCATCATTGTTACACTTACTTTATTTCAATTATTAAACTGTTCTTATATTGACCTTTTTCTGATTCCCCTCCCCATGCACTGGGTAGGAGGGTGAGTGAACCACTGTGGGGCACATGGGTACTCCGTGGGGGTAAACCACAAGACCTGAAGCTAAGGAACAGGTTTCCCAAATCTTCTGCAACACAGGTCCAACAGCCTTTAATGGCAAACAACACCAAAGTTTCTGGTTTCAAGACTACTCTTTCTTGCCAAGATCTTTTAAATAATGCATTCCGAAAGCCGAGGTATCTTGATTTCTTCTCCCAAACTTGGAAAATCAAAGAAAACTCAGAGATGAATATTCAAGCCACAAATTTTCCCCAATATCTGCCACTTAAAAACAAGAAAACAAAAACAAGCAAAAATAAAAAAAACCAAAACCTAACAACAAAAAAAAAAACAAAGAAAAACAATCAAATGGACTAAAAAAAAGCAGTTGCTGGCATCTTCATTAACCCCACAGATAAGATATCAAAGCACACAATTGTTTCCTCATTCAGGACTTTTTCTGTATTTCATATGATCTTTTCAAACCTCGTCCTTAAGGAAGCCAAGCCGCTATGGGTCACACCATGCAATGCCTCTGCTCCATGTGACACACACATGTCACCACCCCCAGCCCATTTCCTATCTACTTTCAATCAAGTGTTCACAGAGACTGATGGTTCCCCAAAGCCAAACAAATTCCTCTCAACATCTACAAGCTCCATGAAGACACAACAGCTGGACAGAGGGAGCACACCCTTTAACTACTGTAATGGAGTGAAAAACAGCACCACATTTTCACTTACTAAGCACAAGAGCATCCAAGGTGACTTTCAGACTGAAGCACAGTAAAGTTTTCAACTTCATCATTAATAAGAAAATACTTCCACAGGTTAATGCAGTAGCTGAAAAGATGCCTTATTTTAAGAAACCGGACAGGTGAGCTTAGCTGCTTTCCCAGCTCTTCATTCCCCAGAAAACTGATACTGATGTACTGCTTGGGAAGAGCATGAGTGAGGTGACACTTTAGCAACCCACCCTTTTTAATACTATTGGGCTGAAATTTCAGTGGCCCACACTACAGTCTAAAAATATGTTAAGCTTTTCTACTTCCAAAGGGAACTGCAAGAAATACACCCGAGTTTAACCAATAATGCTATTGAAAGAGCTAACATAATCCCCACTTTGAGTAGGGTTTACTGGATTCTGGAATGAACTAGCAAGAGGCTAGCTTCCACTTCTCCTCAGCTGTCACATGCCTCAGGGTCTCTGACAGTATCTAAGGAATTAGCATAACACTCGATAATTTAACTAAGTACCAAAAGCATTAAAAAAAAGGTTAAAAAAGTGCCCTATGAAGTATCTTAATCAAAGAGTTCCATAACAAAAATCACCAACATTTTACTAATGAATAGTAAAAGGTCAAAGAACTTTCTCTAGGACTGTAGCTTCACTTAATCAATAAGATTGTAGGAAATAGTTACCTGAAATATTTTATCTCAGAAGGTCTTGGAAATTTCAGCTCAAAACCAGCCATGTTCTATTGAAAGTTGTTCAATGTGAGGTTGAAATCTGACTTGTGCTTACCAGAGTGTCTCATGACATCACCCACATTGTCCAAAACCCAACTATTTAAATATTTACAAACTGAATTCTTCTGATATGCTACCAAATTATCAATGTTGGCCTGAAGGACGAAAATGAGATTTTCTTGGAGAAATTTACACAAGGTGATGCCTAATAATATTTACCAATTTCACCATAGGTACTGAAGGAAGAGGCTGTGCAACTACTTAAACTCAAAAGCTCATTGGATCCTGGATTTTTTTTTTTGTTCAATGTTTTTTTTTCCTTGGGCGGGGTTAGGTTTAGGGTTTTTCTAAGGTGTGGGTCTTTTTGTTTCCACCTCCTCAATCTGGACAATATGTACAAACAATAAAATTGTGTATCAGTCAAAACTGATCAAGTTCCCAAAAGCTAATTCAGTTTTGCAGACTGCACAAAAAGCTGCTTTCTCCTTCAGAGCTTCTATAATTAAATTGGCCCTGACTGTAGAACCATGCAGCAATGTCCATAACTAATGGATGAAGATGAGCAGGGGCAGAGCTAGATGAGAAATAATGAAGGAAGAGTCAGTAGATCAGTTCCATAATCTGCTTGCTGAAAAGCCAAACAATTTGCATTGACACACAGCTTAAGAATGAAATACTACCTGTGTCAACACTGCCTTTGAAAAATCGCTTTGTCAACCCTCCTTTGCAAAATGCTCAGTTTGTCCTTTGAATTGGAAGGGTTTGCAAGCACAAAAATCAAGATGGGGCTACAGAACTACTGATGCTTCAAATCCATCACGTCTCTACCCATCTAAACTGTATTCTTTAAGAAATGAATGTGAGTCTAGCATACACTTTTTAATTGGCTTTTAGGAAGAATTTCTTCACAGAAAAGGTGACTATACATTGAAATGGGCTGCCAAAAGAGGTGGCAGTCACTGTCCCTGACAGTTTTAAGGAAAGACTGGATGTGGCACTTACTACCATGGTCTAATTGACAGAGTGGTGTTTGGTCAAAGACTGGCAGAGATCTCAGAGGTCTTTTCCAGCTAAATTGACCCTGTGATTCTACCTTTTCTCTCTCGCTCTGTATTCTCAGTTAGCAAACTCAAAATACCTAAATCCCAGTGCCATTCAATTACAGGGGGAAAAAAAGTGGTTTTTTTTATTTCTGCATTTCCAGTGAATAATGTTTTAGTCCAATAACTAAAATGCTTCTTTATTAACCATGACTATCAATGATTACACCAACTGCTATCTGCCAGAGATCAAAAACATCAACCACTAACTGGGAAGGAAGAAATCCAACAAAACACAGCCAAAGGAACTGAACTTGCCTCTAGTGCTCTACACTAGAGCTGGAACTGGTGCAGCTTTGTAGCACCACACTGCATCCCCACACTGAGTGGATTAGGGCAGCTGTGAGAGCCATCCTAATTTTCTGAACCTGACTGCCTGTGTGTAAAGCCACGTCTGCCATGTCCTGCAATAAAAGACCACCCAGGGCTTAAGGCTACCCAGGATGTATGAGTTTGGCAGACAGGAGCACAAGCCACTGTGACCAAGAGGCTTTAACGAGGACTGGATATAAGGAAGAACTTTTTTACAGGGACAGGAGGGAGTCATTGGCACAGGTAGCCCAGGGAAGTGGGGAATGCCCCATCCCCGGACCTGTTCAAGGACCAGGGCTGGGAGTAACCTGGTCTAGTGGAAGGTGTCACTGCCCTTGGCAGGGAGCTGGAATGAGATGAGCTATAACGCCTCTTCCAAACCAAAATACTTTGTGATTCTGCGACTATTACAGTAACCTCAAGATCTGTGATATTCTGCCTGCTGTGGTACTTTCCTTCCACTTTGTGAAATTTCTTTCCTGCTCCATAATACAACACACACTACAATAGTGTGAAGAGAGGAGTTGCTGACCTTTTAGTTCACACGATAATAAGGCTCTGGGTCCCAGCTGAGTCTTCAGTTTTAATTCTGTTTCCAGTCGGCACACCAAAGCAAGAAGCAGATGGATTCAGCCAAACTCTTGGAACCCAAGATTCACACAGCCAGCGCGCCTAACTCAGCCCTCAATCCTGACTACAGTTTTTTCTCCTTGCGCTTATTTACTAGAAATTCAGACCCGAGAGTTTCCGGCGGGCGCCCAGCGGATGACTCGGCAGCGCAGCCGGGGCACGGCACTCGCGGCTTCCTCCGGCCCGAGAGGCGCCCCGAGCCCGGGCCCGCCCCGCGGCTCCTCCTGCACGGCGCTATCGCGGCTCCCGCGGGCCGGGGCAGGCGGACGGGAGCCGGGGCACCGCCAGCGATCCGGCCCCGCGGGGCTCCGGCGCCCTCAGCGTCCCGGCAGCGCGGGCACCCACCTCGTCCAGGAACTTGGTGACATCGTAGATGCGGTTGTGGATGATGATCCAGGTGCTCTGGCTGTTGTTGTGTTTCTGCACCTCCTCCAGCCGGTAGTAGCGGCCCCGCCACGACTCCTTCCCGGTCTCGCTGGAGCCCACCATCTCCCGTTCCGTCCCGCACCGCACGCACCACAGGCCGGCACCGCGCACAGCGCCAGGGCCCCGCCGCAGGCCCTATCACCAGCCGCCACCGCCCCGCCCCTCCCGCCCCGCCGGCCTCTCATTGGCGGAGGGCAATGCCACTCAAAGCAGACAGGCAGCCTGGAGGCTGCCGTGACGCCCGGGGGCGGGACTTTGCCGTGGTGCCCCGCCCTATCCCGCCTCCCCGCCGTCCCACGTGACCGGCTGGCGGCGGGCGGGGCGGGGCGGGGGCGGTGCCGGGACAGCCCCGCTGGCCGTGTTCGGGCCTCCGTCGGTGCCGGGCACTGCAGTCGCGGCTTCTCTCCAGTCCGCTTCCCGACATGGTCACCCCAGCGTTCCCCACTTTGGCAGCGGCGAGCTGGGGGCTGCCGGTGTGCGCTGCCGCGAGCTAATCGCCGACTTGCGATGTAGAAGCGCATTGGAATGGTTTAGGTTGGAAGGGACCTTTTCGGTCATCTAGTTCCTATTCCCTGATATGGGGACCACTCGACAAGATTGTTCAAAGTCCGATCCAGCCTGGCCTTGAACACTTTCAGTACAAGAAAGATAAGGAACAGCTGGAGAGTGTACAGTACAGGGCCACAAAGATGTTTAGGAGTCTACAGCACTTCTTATGAGAAGAGACACAGGGAGCTGTCAGACTCTTTTCAGTGAGACAGGACGAGGAACAATGGCCATAAACTAAAAAACAAGAAGTTTCACCTTAACGTGAAGACGTTCACATTGAGAGTGGCACAGATGGGCCGGTCGGGGCTGCTCCGACCTGGACGTGTTCCTGTGAAGCCTGCTCCAGGTGGCCCTGCCTTGGCAGGGGAGTTGGGCTAGGTCATCTCCTGAGGTCCCTTCCAACCCTAACAGTCTGTGATTCTGCCATTCAGGCTCCCCGGGCAGCCTGTTCCAGTGCCTCAGCACCCTCACAGTAAAGATTTTTTTCCGTAACATCTAAGCTGAATTGTCCTGGTGCCGCTGTGGTAAAGCCGGCTGGCGCCCCGGCTCGGCCAAGAGCTGCCTGTGCCCGGTGGAGCGCCCTTGCCATGGGCACACGTAGGGCCGGGCGCGGGCTGAGTTACACCCCGGGGCTCTGGCCGGCGCTGTGACCGCCCGAGCACCCCCGCCCTCTCCTGCCGGTGTCCCAGCAGGCAAGGCCTGCCACACACAGGGAAGTCTCACATCCTCGCTGATCCCGGCAGGCAGCAGCGCTGAAGGCGGGAAACGCCGCTTTTCCCGCGCAGCCCGTGAGGCGATCCCGGCGGGAGCGCCCCTGCCACAGGCCCTTCCTCACGGCTCCTCAAAACCTCTCAGCTGCCGCACGAGTCCCTCGCCCCGCCTTGGGAGGGCTCCCCTGCGGGGCTTGGAGCGAGGCTTCCCTGTGGCACTGCCCTGCTTCGCTGCCGGGTGGGCGGAGAGCACAGGGAGCAGTGCCTTCCCCTTCTCTCGGGAGGCTCCGTCACCAATCCAGCATCCCGTTTCCCTGCAGTTTAGGCTGAGGTAAAATATGTTTCCTTTGCTCTGGTCTCAGATGTGTCCGATGGCTTTGTCTGTATTTCAGGCCCCACATCCCCATATCACATCCATGCGCAGCTTGCGTGCCTCAGCAGCACTAGCCCCATGGACACACTCAGGCGTGATTATAGGCTGGATTTGTGGGGGGATTTTTTGTAGAATAAAACTTCCCCAGTGTGACCTGTCACCTTTCCTCAGAGCTTAACTTTGCGCTCTGAGCCTGAGTGCAGGACAGATTTGTACTTCATGGAATGTCACCACCATCTTCAGATCCTGCCTCAACTTTCAGTCAGCCTGACTTTAAGTAAGAGTAGCTGCTCTCCCTCAGATTGGTGTTGTTCCCAGCTTTGATAAAGAAGTTCTTCATTGCGATTCCAGGTTGTTACTGAAAATTGCAAACAGTGCTGCCGAGCTCTGGGATTTCGTTGCCTGTTCAGGCAGAACAGACAGGGATGGCCATTCCCTGGCCGATGTTCCTTTCAAGTTCACGTGCTGTGATTATTGGCACGTAAAGGTTCCATTTCTCCCACACACGTAAAGTCCCCTCGAACAGAGGGCGGTTGTGTTCATTTCCCGTGATTTATATCCAGTAGCTCTTTCTTAACTGGCAGCTCTGTGTTAACTGCTGCTTTTCTCTTTACCCTCTCCCCTGAAGGGAAAAGTCTTTTGCAAGCACTCTGTCCCATTAGCTTTTAAGATGTCTGAGAAGATTTAACTTAGGCGTAATACAGCAAATTGTTCCCACAGGGGAGTCATCCTCAAGCAGCAAGCAGGGCACTGGAGCATTGCAGCATGTGTTTTACAACATCTCTGCCACAAAAAACCCCAATGGCTTTCTTTTCCATGGTTGCAAAAAGACAATATTTTTTTTCCTTTTTTTTTTTTTTTTTTTTTTTTTTTTTTTTTTTTTTTTTAATTGAGCTTTCCCTTGAGCTGTACCTTTTGGAATTCTCTGATGAAGTGATAGTCTTGGCTGGCATTTTAAAAAAAAACCCTGCTTTTTGTGACTGCTGAAAAACATTGAAATGTGTTTTCCTGTAAGGGTAAGAAATAAGAAAGCGTTATTTTCTTTTAAATGACAGTTATAAAACACTCACCTTGCGATTTTTCTTGGATATGACAGAGGTTAATCTGTTTAAAGTGTTACACTGTAAAGAAAGCAAAGGAAAATCAGAACAGCAAAATTATCTTTGACATTGTTCCTCAAAATATTATTCCAGTTCATAATTGTTTTATCAGAATTTACAAAATTGCTTTTCTACTGGATACCTGGTGAGTTCATAAAATTTGGGATCAAAATTTTTATTGCTGTCCTCACTGTGTTGGTGAAACCATTTCCTGAAATTGTTTTAGAATTTGGAGACGGGAGAAATATTAAACCTTTTATAATAAAAACCAGCTTTTTCTGATGTGCAGTGTTCATTTCTGGCTTTCTAACTACCTGCCTTTCTTTGAAAAAGGTGAGACAGTTAAAGGTGTATTTTTCTTCAAGTAATGAAATGTTAGATTTATTTTTTGTCATGAATATTCTGCCTCATTACACTGGCCCTGGCCTGTGCCACAGGGCAAAGGAGAACACCACAGGCACTCAACAAGATGGGTAATCTGAATTCATGTTATTCCCATTCACATGTAATTTGTTAGTACTGCATCAAAGAATCATATTCTTAGTCTGAAATTCTGGTTCTTTGGGTTCTTGTCGGTGGTTTTTAGGAAGTTCCAAAAATGACAGAGTTCCATTGCATGTGCTCAGTTAATATGGAAAGGATCATACATGTACTCTGTATTCTTTTGTACTTGTCTTTGAATATTTTGGCTCTTGCAAATAATTATATTTTCAAGTATAATGCATTATATATACAAAAAGGATATTCAGCTGTTTTAGCTGACCACATTATGTTATATTTTCTCTATATTCTTAATCAAAAGAGAATTGATTATTCATTTACCTAATAACATATGAAGTTGTGTAAACAAACACCTGCCTTACAAAAAAAATTTTTTTTTTAAGACCCAGCTGCTGCTTGGGGGCAATCAACAACATACCATGAATAGCACCAGACACCAGCTTCTGTTCTTTGTCAGTCTGCCTGAACTGCATAAACTCTGTGCTGCTACAGTAACACTGAATTCTCAGATACCAGAAACTGAGACAAGGAGTACACAGATAAAGACTTGCAGGTAAAGAGTTTGGAGGGCTGTTATTTCCAGAAGCTGCTAGTGGTTGTTATTCAAATATTTTATTAGCCATATTAGAATTAACTGTAATAAAACCAGCAAAATTCTTATCAGTGGCAAACAGTCCAAAATTGTTTAAAATCGCTTTTTTTTTTTCTTGGGCAGGTGACTTGCTTTCTATTGGGGAACAAAAACAAAATTTCTATTATGTTTTAAATTTCACAGGCTAAAACTAAAAAAATGCAAATTAATATACTTCAAAATAATAAATTGATAAAATTAATCTGTGTTTACTTGCAAAGCTGGGATGCTTCATGTAGTTGAGTCTAAGTGAAAAGACTATTTGGAAAGCAGATGTAGACTCCTTAGCATTCACCAAGCATTATGTTATTCCCTTTAAAAGAAAGGGGAGAAATGAAAAATTCTGCCAAAAGGAACATTTTTGGAGAGCTCCATTTGTGTGCCAAAGCCCTGTAATCTTTGTCTTAGACCACTGTGGGTCATCTAGAGCAAGTAACTTGGACTAATCCAATTTATTCCGCTGAACCAATGGAAACTGATTAAAAGTGGAATGTATTGTGTTTGCAAAAGGCAAGGAAAATAAATTTAAGCTGAGGAAATAACATTTTAAATTTCTTTCTCATCTTTTTTTCATAGACAATTATTGTTCCTGTATCAAGAGATCCTTTCTGCACCTGTTATGGGGACCCTGAATCAAATTTCCGTGGTGATGGCGGTCAGTATCACTGTGTAAATAATATCTGTAGTTACAGCCTGCTCTGCAGATGAGCAGAGTGCACCTCGCTCAAAAGAGAGAAGAAGCACTATGTTTTATTGAGGTAAAATAATAATTTGACAGAGTTTGATGGGTGTGGTGGAATTTAGCAAAGTTTTAACAGTGTTCTGACAAGGTTCAGGAAGTTTGATGCCAAGGTTTATCTTAATAATTACACATGGTAGAACCATGAAAAGGAAATCTGAGTTAGAATGACTCAGAGAGAGACCGGACGTGCAAAGGGTAAAGAGGGCCCTCGTGTGGAGACATGAGGTTCAGAGGGATCCCTTTTTGGAATTCCTTCTTGGAGCCTTTGTGTGGCTGTACCCAATCTTCGTCTCAGACTTGGTCAGCACTTCCTGCCTAATGGAATTATCCCTGCAGTGTTTATAGTATCTGAGTAGCTGCATGGATTAGTAATTCTTCATGGCATGAATTCAGCATGCTTTCAGTCACTTACTGCAGATCACAAGTAAGGGGTCTCTTGACCTTTTGTAAGGAAGATTCTCTTAATTTCCAGTATGGAATCTCTAAACTTGAGAGGAGTCCCTGCTCAAACCTGCCATGCAGGCCAGCTGTCGTACAGTCTGGTGTTCAGGGAGTGCTCAGATTGAGCCTATCCTGATTTTAATATTTAAAGGGTGAAGTAATGGGCTCCTAATCAATGGTATAGGCAAGACATGTGTGTTTGATTTAGTGCTGACAGCTCTTTCTGTACTTTGGTTATCTTGTACTTTCGGGTTTCAGAAACACCTTTTGAAATATTTTTCAAGACGCCTTCACTCCCTTGTAGATGAGCCAGGGACTTTCCAGCTGGCAAGTTCATCCCAAGGATGTGAGCCTTGTTGCTTCTTGGTCAGTCTGAACCACAGTATGGCTAGGGGCCAGTTGTATTTGTCACACATACATGTTTCTATAAGTGTTTTGTTTGAGGATCAAGGATAAGTAAAAATATTTCATTTAAAACAGGCTTCTCTCTTTGTTCATTAGTGGTGTAGGACAGCTTAAGTCCTTTATTTTTTTGATGAAGTGGCTTTTTCAGATGGTGAACCAATCTGTGGGATGAAATGGACTCAGTTGGTGGATTGTTACCCAATTCACAGAGAGAGAAGCAGGTGCAGAGTTCTGCAGCTTTGTTTTGGGCAGTGTTTGGCTCACTTGTCTTGCTTATGACTGTATCTTTAGCTAGAAATGAGATTACATTATGACAAATGCCTGAGCTTGTTTTAGTTTTCTCCTTTAAAACACAGGATAAAGCGTTTGCTTAACTCTTCCCTTGCATGATTTTCAAAGGCAAAGTCACTGTTGTACCAGAATTTAATTTATGCTTACTACCAAACCCTTGATATATTTTTTTATTGTTACTTTTAGATACCATTTTACAAGTCAGGAATATGTCAAGCCTATGTAGAGAGACACGGAGCTACTGTAAGTGCTGAAATATGAGACAGTTCTCTAGGCTGTTACACTTGTCTGCAATTGCTGTTGGCAGAGATAACCCCCCCTGCTAAAGGGAGTTACTAAGGTCTGCCCCATAGACAAAGTGTGTCCTGTGAATGGGGGCATGGTAAATATGTTTTGTCAGACTCAATAGCTTTTAGAAGTTTGTGAGCAATACCTCCAGATTTCTCTGCTGCAGTGGCATCCTGCTCCTGCTCAGAGGCATTGGGGACTGACCTCAAGACAACGTTTGGGCCACAGAGCTGCAGCCCTCCTGCTGGTGCCGTGCCCTTCATTCAGTGGGAATGTTCAAGCAGCTGAACTGTCTCCCCATTCACCTTTGGGTGTACCCAGTGTGCACAGGACAGTCTCAGGGAAACAAAACAAAAGCATAGAGAAGAAATAGAACCCCTGAGCTTAACAGCTGATATATTTTTAGGCCATTGTGCATGTGATTTACAATCTTCTAGTATGCAACATCTATGGGGTTCATGAATGTACATGTGGATGCACTACAATTGGTGAGTCAGAAGACTGATTGTAACCAAAGCCAGTAGCTCTCATAATTCATTTGTGCAGCCAGCTGGGTGTATCTTCATTTGTTCCAAGAAGTGCAAATGCATATGGAGATTAGTAAGACATACACTGTTCAAATATGCTTACCTTACAGAACTGCTTCATGTTGATATGTGTGGGTGATCTGTCATTGTTAGGTTTCCCAACACCAAGCAGTTCCTTGCAGGATTCTTTAGAAACATCCCTCTGCAGGTGTATTACTTAACTCCTTTTAGCCTGCTGTAGTTAGTTTCTTGTCTAATTCTGATGGTCAAGAGAAAGCTCTTCAGGACAGGCAGGGAAGCAGAGCTGTTGGGTAAGCAAAGCTGCATTTATCTGCTGTGATTGCCAGAAAATGTCCTGGTGGTGACTCTGACAGCAGAAGTAATGTCAGCTTTGGATGTTGTGCCTATTGCCTGGAGGGAGTTGCATATCTAGTAAAGTACTCCAGAGGGTTCAATTAATCTTTTCCCCAGGTCTATTATCCACCCTGTGAAAGCATTCTAGGAACTGTTGTGCATCTCACGTTAATGAAATCCAAATGCCTACATCAAATACTGTGCTACCTTGCACTTGAAGCAAAGTAGATGAAAGATAAACATGTGTGGCACTTACTAGGATTTGGCTCCAAGATGAAGCAGCAGTATGTTTGCTAAAGTTTTGACTGAGGCCTTTAAAAAATCTGTTAAATTATTAAAAATGTATGTTTCTTTTTGTCAATGTTGTTGTTAGCTGGAAGCACGGCAAGCAGTTACTCCAGCCCTTCTCCAAACCTGTCTCTCCTACACACTTACAGCCAGGCTTGCACCCAGATGGAACAAGGCTGGTCACCTCTTGGTGCAAGGTATTTGACTCACTTGGGTCAGGGATCAAGCATTTAGTTTCCAGTTCCTTATTGTAGTATTTATTTTCCATCATTTAAATTCCATAATTATTTCATTCATTGTAATAAATTGTTTCATTCCTTTATCCTATTACTTTTTTTTCTTTATTTGCATTTTTATTGTTTTGTTATCCAAGTTCAATGACAAAAGTTAATGTTCTGAATGGACATTCCATTCACCTTTTCATTTTCTTCCTTATCTTTGTGATGGATCAAATAATTATGTCAACTGAATGCAGCATACCACATGAAACCAAATATTGTTGGAAGCAGAGTTAGGAGGAAAAAGTGGTGTACAGATTGCTGCCCACTAATATAGCTTTACCTATCTCTCTTTCTTATAGATGTTAATGAATCAGTGAAAAGTTAATTGATATAGGGGATTTTATCTCCTTAAAAGGAACACACTTTCAGCGTTTGTGATAGACACAAATAAAGCTGTGTGATTTCTCCTTTTCTTTTTTTTCACATAAAGACTTTAGACATATGGTTTAGAAAATAATGTCTGTCTATTCTGTTTATTAAGGGAAAGACTTTTTGTCTCATTCAGGAAGGCAAAATGCTGTTGGTAAGTACAATATTCTGTTAATAGTAAAGCTGAGAGAGCAAGCTAAAGTTAAGCACTTTCATGCTGCCACAATCTTGGTATTACCAGCACAGGGTTTTTGGTTTTCATTCTGAAATAACTTCTGTCAAAACACACTTGGTGGCAGGTAATGTTCTGTCTGTAATAGCTGTCAGCTCAACTGAACCTTTGAAAAATCACTCACAAAGATAATTTTCATACTATTAATCTACAGCCATAGACTGACATTTGTCATTTCAAAGTTATAATTATTGCAGTTAAATGCACTTGCCTTAAATTATGAGTCTTGCAAGTGGTATGAAAGTTCCATAATAATAGATAGGAAAATGGGGAATGGTGACTGTCCAGTATGTACTGTTTGCTGCTCACAAAAATGAAGTCACAAAGCATGCTGGTTAGCTATTGCAAAAATTAAATTAACTTTTATTCCAGTATAAAAGTTAAAGATTAAACATTTGGCAATATTGGAGCCTAAGTTTGTAGCAGAGATATGTGTTGAAGAACTCAGAGCTGAGTGAAAGTTCTGGAGGTGTGTCCATAAATGCTTGCCTTGCTCAATCTTTGCTATTGACAGCTCCTGGATGGAAAATACTGTGCTGAATGACTCAGTGCAGCAAATGGTTATATGAACTACATTTGCTTTGTAAATGGGTGTTTGTTTGTCAAGGTTATGAGGATCAAGCACGCAGTTGCACAGCCAGACTTGAGTTTCTGAGTTACTGTATGACACTAATTCATTATTATTTTTATTTTTCACAGTTAAAATGCACCTAATTTAATTTCTGTGCTGAGAAAGTCTAGCCTTTTGATTTTCAATGACTAACAATTACCTTAAATAAATATTTGGGTTAGCTTTCTGCCTAAGAGATGAGCTGTAATTCAAAACAGGGCATTGTGCATTTTTTTTTTTTTAATTTAGTTATAGACCTCAATGTGTCAGAGACACAGCTTTGCATCAGCGTGGAGCCTTGCTCAATTCGGCTGCCACCCCCCGAGGTATAAGCCAGTTATATTTTCTACGACTGTGTTTGTTTTATTAATCTTTATCTTCTTTTCTGGTAGGTGACTTCCAGTTAGCATGATGGGGATAGAAGTGCTTATTTCTGATTGCATTGAGACATTAATTATATTCATTGACTATCTGCACAGGTTACAAAAGCATAACATCCATATTGTATCTGTGTTGATGCATTCTAGCAAGAGTTGTGAAACTGAGATTTGAGGCTGAGAGGGTTTTCAAAAAAGCAAACAAAATATAGCAGTGAAGTGTCTTTGTGACTCTAGATTTCCTTCTAGCAGTGTTTTCTAGAGAGATTTCAGTCACACTGTAGTACACAGACAGTTTTGAGTAACAATAGAGCAACTACAGGTGAGTTGTCAGCACCATGTTCAAGGTCCCTTTATATGCTTATTATGGAATCTACTTAATTTCTATGCAGCTTCCAAAATATTGGAGCAGCCAGGACTATGCTGCTTGTAAGTTCAATTTATACATTGTTTATGAAATCATGGTTGTGGTTGAAAACTTTTTATCCTTTTTGACAGCCATGCTACCTGTGATGAGTGTATCCATACTCACCTGTGGTGATCTATCCATACATGCAGAGCATATTTGTCAGGCTTGCTAGTTTCTTCTAAAATAAATGTTTCTGATTCAAGCTCTTTTTTTGTTGAAATAGAAGAATAGTGTTTCTTATGAGACTGGCTTGGGACAGCATAAATATTAAAGCTATCTATAAGAAACCAGTTCCTCAATTATATAGACCAGTGATGGAAAAGATCATTATATTTCTTTATGACCAGTTTGATCCTTTCAATACTTTTCTAAAACAGAAATGGGCAGATTTTCTTCTCAGTGAATAAATGCAAACCCTCATAGATAATAGAAAGATAAAATGTTTCTGAAATCTCTGGTTTTGATTGTTCCATGGCAGTCAAATTCTGACATTGTGAACAAGTGTGGGGTTTTTTTGACTTCTCAGAGGATGAAACTACATGTCCCATTAATTCTGTTCCTTGGACACTTGCACATGTTTAGGCAAAGTGACACACACAGTTACTAGAATGTCAAGCATAGGTATCTGATTTGAACTTTTTAAAAACATGCACTGAAGTGAGACAGCTCTCAGTTTGAGAAATTCCTTCTATACTCTTAATAAACCATTTTGAATAAAGTTTAAATCTCACTCATTTCAATAAACTTTAAACCTTGTGCTTATATGGCTTGTGGAAGTGTAGGCTCTAACATAAGATAGTGTGCAATTTGATGATGGGAATATCTTCTGAAATAATCAATCTGTGAGAGCTGATGAAAGAATAATAATATATCAAGCTTCAGTGTATTGTGATACACAATTATTTTTGAAATTTTTAAATTTGTACTGCTGTAGAATTATTTGCAAATAAATTTTCTTTTCTGTTTTAAGCTGGGAGATTTTGATATTTCAGCAAACACCATAAAGCTGTTTGACAGCAATGAAAACACAGTTATTCAGCAACATTCCATATTAAGTAACTGGTGCTATGTTTTGCCAAGGTAGGAATCTGTTCACATTTCAGCAGAAATAAACATTTCTCAGAATGTTTGCCCTACAAATTATGAATTTGGTGCAAGTGATAAGAACACTTCTGTTTTACAGTCTGTTTTAAAGTCAGGAATTTGTTGTTTTTATTATCTCATTGTTATGGAAAATAAGAAAAATTAATCAACAAATAAATTACACAGTTATAAAACTGTAATTTATAAAACTGTGTACACAGTTATAAAACTATTTTAGTTTTACTAATCTTTGGACTGTTTTATGGTAAGCAAGAGCATCATTTTTTGAAATACAATTTTAGCAGAAAGTAAATTTAAAGAAAAAGTATTTCCATCTTTGCCATGAAATGCCTCTATTTTTACCTAAGATTAAAAGAGAAGCAATGGTGATATTTGCTTGTGTTCTGCATTCACTGCTAGTGAGTGTTGAAGAGAAATGTCACTTGAACTTGTCACTTTATTCTTTACCATACTTCAGGAAATATTGCTATTGTTATGTCATAAACTTTTGAGCTAAAGGTATTAGTCCTCAAAATATAAACATAATCTCTAAATACTTTGAATGCCAAAAATAAGTTTTTTTTTTCCCTAAAAAGGCCAGTATATTTTAAACTGTATTTTATGACACCCTTTCTAAGCATCCCATCCCATTTACCTGTGCACAGCATGAAAATGGGTCAGATCATAAACATCAGCCACATAATTCCTCCAGAATCTCCTTTCCGTTCATATAAGGATTTTCAGATGCACTGGAAGAGTCTGGTAAGAAACACACACAGTGCTTTCATTTTCCCCTCCCTTTTTTGTTTGCCTATTGAGTATGTCCTTGTAATACCTGTTTTTATTTGGTTTATCTAAGTATGGATATATTCTTCCTGAGGATCTTGAAGAGACAAAAACATACTTGAGTGTTTACTTCAAACCAATAGGGGAAAGGTTCTTCACGTATCCTTTCAGAATATATTTGTCACATTTCCTCTCCTACACTTCTAGCAAAGCTCTGCTTTTCATTTTTGAGTGTGCCACACTTCCTTCTTTCATAATTTCACAGTAGTCAGTAGAGAGGTGTTTTAATAGACAAATTGAAACAAAATGTTTATTCAAGTCTCTGTCCCAGTATTGAATAATAGGAAGTCAAATAGAACAATTTGCTTCACGGCTTCCAATGTGGTAATGCTACTTTAAATGTGTTGTAAAAGAAAGTGTGTAAAATAAAATTAAATTGTGTAAAAATGTGGCCAACAAAGATTGCTTTTAAAGAGATTTTTCTTGCCAGGAAACACTAGACTAAGTGTTAGTTATATTGAGTAATCTTTGACGTTATAGGTTAGTGAGGTATAATTGTGCTAGAGTCCTGTAACTTTATAAACTTCAGACCCTTAAGGAATTAAGTGCTTTTCTCACCATTTTAAAGAACATTTCGTTAAACTCATGTTTTCTTCTCAACAAAGATGATTAATAATTATAGAAATGTAAAGAAACTTGTTATGTATCCCTGAACACTTATTCAGGTACCCTTTAAGTTGCATCCGAAGTCAGCCAGTGCAGTACTTCCCCAGAACAGATGCAGAAGGTGTAATGAACTCTTTTCTTTCTGACATGAAGAGCAATTTTTCACAGCTGTGTGGATTTCCAGTAAAGATGACAAGTAAAGCACTTTATGCTACAAAGGAACTCTCCAGGGCTTCAGTGCATGTAAGGCTTTCTTTCTAAATGTATTAATGGCACATATTTTTCATTGTATGAAGTGGTCTTGATCATAGTCAGAGCACAGTAAGAGCATATAACTATGCTTTTCACAACAAACTATCAGTCCTGTAAAACTTTTAATTACCATGTAAGTAAAAGCAAAAGCTACAGTATTTGCCATTGTAAAGTTGTTACTAACATTATAATACCTTACAATATTATACATTACAATGTATAATACAAATACATTAGAAAATGGACTTGGTGTTAATTGCAATTCTGTAGATTTTTTTTTTTACATATCCAGAACTGTCTCAAATCTCTACCATAATAAAAAAAAGACAGTAATAACAAAAATAATAACAGTAACAGTATTACAATTGTTGCTGTTACAAGAGCATGTAATGACAGGACAAGGAGGAATGGCTTTAAACTGACAGTGGGTAGATTTAGATTAGATATTAGGAAGAAATTTTTGCTGTGAGCATGGTGAGGCACTGGAACAGGTTGCCCAAAGATGTGGATTCTCCATCTCTGGAAGTGTTTGAGGCCAGGCTGGATGGGGCTTTGAGCAACCTAGTCTGGTCAAAGTTGTCTATGCCCATGGCAGTGGGGCTGGAACTAGATGATCTGTCAGATCCCTTCCAACCCAAACCATGATTCATGGTTCTATTATTATTATTACTAGCAGTAGTAGTAATATTACAATTTATTTAAAAATAAAAAGAGACTGTGTGGACATAAGCAACATAAGCATTTTAAAACACTGAAGCTGTAAGGTTTACTCCATGTCTGGTGATATAAAGGAGGCAAGTAATCAAAACTCCTATATTATTTGAGGTTGTGATGAAGGCTAAGGCTCAAATTTCTTTGGTAGTAGTGTGTTAAAGAAGAAATGAAGTAATTAATTCTGAACAAATAATAGTGACAGAAGTTGCAGAGGTTCTAAAATACTATAATCCTTTTCCAGAAAGCAGTTTCTGTTTATGTCTCTCCAGTGATCAAAGCTAGAATGGGTCCTCTGTGTCATCTGCAGTTTTCCTAGACATCCAAACTGTCTTTTGCTCAGAATACAGATGCTCTTAGAAGTCTTAAGAGATGAGGAGCCCTGTCAGTCAAATCCTCTGCAGAACCCTCAAAAGGGGTAGACATTATCCAGCTGGAAAGCACTAAATCAAGATAATTACTGTAATTTAAGTCTCTCTTTCTGAGAAATATGATATTCTAGCATAGATTGTAAACAAAGAACTCGGGGAGGATAAAAAAAAACCCCTTAATTTATAGTGACAACTAGGTATTGTTTTAAAATATAGTCATTCTAATCCAAACCACAAAATTGTATTCTTATATATTGTGATGTGTATTAGGTTAATGCCATATAGTGGATGCATTAGGTGGCACTATCAGATCGTTAAATCCAGGTTATTCAATTTAGCAGCTCTTGATGTGTTGCAGGAAATAAAACCTAAGCATACGAAATTGGACGGTGAGATGGTTTGTGTAGTATCTCTAACGGAGGCTCCTCCAAGAAAACCTGCTTTGCCTGGAATTCCTTCACGGTGCAGTACGGAAAAGAGCCACTGGATGGAGCGTTTGGTCAAAGAGCCAGGAGCACACAGTTTTCCGAGTAGCAGTGAGAGTCCAGGAGGGGTTAGCATTGGAGCCACAGAGAAATTCACGAGCAATAAGCAATTACCAGGCGTACCAGAGTTACCTGCTGCAAAATCTTTAGGAACACCTGTAAACTCAGCCTTTGAATCCACACTCCCAAAAGTCAGCAAAATTATACCCATTTTCAAAGGAAAGTTGATGCAAATGAATGGAAGGATCACAAATCAAACAGATAGGAAAAAAAAGGAAAGTGCTGGAAGGCATTCACCAATGAAAAGTGTGGATGTTTCATCTTCTATGCTGTCTGTGCACAAATCCAGCATAACTCAGGTTTTTAAACACATTCAAAATATGCCAGTCAAAACTCCTACTGACAGCAGCATGCTTCAGGTGAAGAACATGAAGACACACACAAAACATGGCGCACCCATATTCCTATGGAAAACCCAGTCTAGTGGACAAATGGCTGACTCTGATTTTTCTGAAAGCTCAGCTTCACGTGGGAGTCCAAGTGAAGTCAATCACAAAAAGACAAATTCTCCATTCTTTCTTAAGAATGCTGGGCCAGTGATTCAGAAATCAAACACCAGTCCATGTCTGAATACACATGAATCTTCTACTTCCAGTGCAAGAAAGGGGAAAAAGTTTACAAGTCAAAATCCTACTCAATTTCTTGAGAAACAACACCAGTCAACGGAAGTGCATTTGCAGATTTGTAAATTAGACAGTGAAATGACAAATTCCAGTTTGTCACTGCAACAAACAAAGAGATCAAATAAAGGAGCTGGGTTAAATATTCATGAATCTGTCTTCAAAGATACAGTGTGCGTGGCCAAAAGTGAAGAAAACAAAGCAGCATGCCACTCTAAGGACTGTGCTGCTGAGACAAGCAGTCACCCTTCCAAACCTAACTTTGAACAGGTAGAGTAAAGAGCGGGGCTCATTCTCACTGCTTCTCACAAATTCAGAAACAACGTTAAGCAATAAAGAGCGTGACTTCCATCATGTTCTACCATCATTCTCAAACAGTTTTCTAAAATTCTACCATAGAACTTCATGTTTTCAGCCACTGCTGCTTTTGTTTTTCTGAAAGGGAAGATGATTTACTGTTTTTTTTGTGAAATAAACACTTCTTTAATTTGAGACTTTTATGATGGGGTAATTAGTTTTCCTTTGTTTTAGACAGCTTATCCAGGTCTGTGTGAGGTTAACATGGTGACATTTTTTTGATGTTCAGTCTCTCTCCACATAAAACCATATTAATGGAATAATTCCTTTCTCATGGAAGGAATCTCAAACCTCATCAATTGTGTAGTGCTGACAGCAGTTGTGTGTAAGGCATTGTGCTGTTAGACAAACATGGAAGTTTTGTAAATACAAGTTTAATTACAGTTTCATGAAAAGCACAAGTTGCAACAGGAAAAAAATCCCACTGGACATGAGGAAAAAATCCTCAGTGTGAGCACAGCTTGTCAGCTACTAGAACAAGTTGCAGAGGGAGATTTTTGGGTTTGTTAGTCTTCCATATTCTCTGAACTTGACTGAATGGGACCCAAACCAAGATGATCTATCTTTGAAGTTAGCTTTATTTTGGGTAAAAGTTATTATTAGGTGACAGCTAGAAGTACTTTACTACCTAATTTTTCTGTACTTCTCCCTGCATTTTAATTAAATAAATTGTTGAGCTGATTTCAGTGCAATTTTTATAAGGATGATACTCCATATATTGGGTGCATGGATGAAATGTCTTGGGCTTATCACGTTTTTCATCTATGCAATGTAATTTGGTGGGTTATCTCAGCTCTGTGTGATGAGGGCAGGAATGAAAAAGCAGGTAATTTACAAGTTAGAGATCTTGTTCAAAATGTTGTTGGGTGTTTTTCTAATGAAGGTATAAACTTCTGTGCTTTTAGGTGATTACAGGGAACAAGTATCTGACATGTGAAACCCTGACCTCAAAACCAACTTTGCCAGTCAAGGAGAGCAACATGGAAGGATCTGTAAAGAAAAGTTGTGCCAGAAGAAGACAGGTAAACCCACACACACACATACACTCCTTAATCCTGTCCAGAAGGATGTGAATAAAGGGACAAAAAAATATTTAAACATTTTTAGTATGTTCCAATTAAAATGGGCAGGCTAAGAAATCTTACTGACCTGTCTGGATGAAATTAACCTTAACCCGGATAAAGGTATCCGGGGTATGATGCTGTCACTTGAAGCATTCATTTCAAATGTTTGTCTCCAGCAAAAGATGCTGCTGAAATGTTTAATGATGTTACTGTTTCTGAAGCAGATTTTCTGATTCTCCAGAAAAGTCCTATCCTGCCCAATATAACTCTGGGCATTCTCAGTGGCTTTGTGAGATTTTCATCTTAAGGACTTGAATTTAGCAACGTTCTGTAGAAACGACTTTTTGTTTTGTTATGCTTTTAAAGCCAAGTACAAGGCAATTCTGGATGTTTTAACTGTAATTAAAGGAACACAGTGTGTGCAGATCGGAAAAGGCCAGTGCAGCAACCCCAGGGGCCTGCTGCAGGAACACATTCACACCCCAGAGCTGGAGCTGCTGCAGGGGAAAGAGGAGTCTGTGTGGTAAGCGCCAGCCCAGCTGCTCTGAGCTGGCCCCATCCAAGTGCAGCTGGGAAAGGCCCTTCCACAGGGCCACAACCAAGGCAGTGCTTACAGGGCCAGCACTGCAGTGCTGCAGCAGTAGAGTCACTCTCACAAAGAGAAAAAGACCAGCAACTTAAAAAAGCTGTTTATAGAAATAACAACCCCAGGGGTCTGGGTATTGAGGGGAGACTTTCACCACAATAGGAAATAGAGTCCTTTGCCTGCTGCTGGCAATGGCTCAGACACACTAGGGTTTGTGAGTATGGGAAGCTTGTCACTGCTCTGGCAGCACTGTTGGAATGGGGAAGGGGCACTGCCCTGTCCTAGTCAGGAGTCACAAGTGCCCCATGCACTCCTCACTCTCCAGGCAGGCTGAGAGTAGCACAGGTACCTGCCTGAGCCCTGCCAGCTGCTTTTGGGAAGTGTCAGGAACACAGCAAGTTCTCGCTGGCGCCGCAGTGCTGCCACTGCTGGACTCAAGAGAGGTGGATGCACAACTGTCAGGAAGTTTCATTGGTGTGTCAGGAATAGGAAAGAGACTTATCTGTTAATTGGCATCGGGATGGACTCTCTGATGCTCATTAGGCTGATTCCTCCTGTCCCCAGATTAAAATATGATGCTGCTAATTTGGGACACTGGTAAACACATCTCTGAAGAATCAGCCTTTGTCATTACTGATCATCAGAAATGATAGCTGGTTTTGAAAGTCATGGTTATCAGCATGTAAAGGCTATTTTCGAAGTAGCTGTGGTCCTAATTATTTAGCCATTGTACTTATAAACATACTTCAAGTTATTTATACTGGAAAACAGAAACTTTTAATAATTACTTCTTACTCAACTAAGCATTTCACTCAGAAACAGTTTTTTTAGTTGAACTTTTAGCTTAGTTTTGCTGCTTCATTTGCTTTATTGGCTTTTGCCCTTTTCTGTTTTTCTTGTTTTTGTAAGCAGAAAGAAGAAGGTTATTCAAAGTTAAAGAGAGCCAAAAGAAGTAAAACTTCTACTTAAGGTGTTCTGGAGCATTGAAAGAAAACTCTGGGTACGTTTACTAGAAATTTAAAATATTTTCTTTTATTAAAATAATATCATGTCTGTAATAGTTCCTGCGCTTTTGGATCATGATGATATCAGCTGTCTAGAAAAGAATCACTTTAGTATAGAAATGGCTTCTAGAGCAAACTGATGAGGTAACTGAGGTAACTAAATTGCAAAGAAAACAATTGTACTTTTTTGTGAAACAAGCAATGTTAAAAAAAGGGCATTTTGTACTTACTAGAACTTAGAGTTTGACATAAATTTGTATTTTGAGTGGCTCATTTTTCTCTCTGTCTAAAATAAGCCTGATTTTTGGGCTTCAAAGCTTCCCTTGAATCTGAGCTGAAGTTAAAACCAAAAACCATCCAAGTGGAGCTATATATATTATTTGATATCACTACAAGAAATGTGGCTAAATGCTCTTGTGTTAGAGATTAGATCTTGCTGAGATCTAATCACAGGACAAAATTGTCTGTCATAAAAACGGAATAAATTTAGTTTTGTGACAAGATATTTCAACCCACATTGTGGGTGGTTGTCAGTAATAGTCTTGCAGGATAAAACAAGCTCGTCCTTTGAACGTTCCTTTGAATATCAAGAATACAGCATTAGGACACATATAAGGAGCTCACCAGGTTTAAGGACTGAATGCCTATCACAAGTTATCAGGAGAAAAAGGTACAGGAAAGAACAGACGATACAGTTTGCTGTTTCAGAGATAAATGGAAGTATATTTATTCAGATTGAAATACTGATGGAAGCAAGATGATCGTACAGACAGAGCAGCACAAAAAATGTATATTATACAAAGCAAATAGAAAGACAAAGCAATAAACTACAAAATGTAAACTGTACATCTTTTAACCTGGCTTTTAGCTTCAATGGAAATGATTACAGGTGGCCAAATGTACATTTTGTCTCAGAGATACACTTGATGTCCTTCCTTTCCTTATTGGGATATATTTCCTCCAGTGAACAATTATATCAGTTGTCTGCTTTTCCTAAAGAAAGTCTCTGGTATGGGTGGAAGCTTTTCATCTCTGGCCTTCACACTTTAGTATTCAGCATAGTCCATCCCTGGGTTTAGCATTTAATCTCTCCTGCTTCAAGCCAGGCAGTTCAGGCATGGTCCTTCTTCAGAGGTGATCTGTTCTAGTGATCAGCACCACACATATCCACAGGTCCAAAGTCTGTGGCTTTCACTGAGGATTGATGAGCAGAAGTAGTGTATCTGTGAATGGTCAGAACTTTACTTTTTTTTACTCTGATACTCTGATTTTTTTTTTCTTATTTCTGAGTTAAATGCCACAGCATCAAGTTGATCATGGTAGATAATGCTTAAAGCCTTGAGAGAAAACAGTGTTTTCCATACAGTGTTTAAAATATGATTTCCAAGAATCCCACTGGTAAGGGGTCTTCATTGGTGTTGATGATTTAAAAAGAAAACTAGAGCTAAAACAACTTCTGCTGTTGGACTCTTGCCTACAGTTTTGATTCTGAAAAGCTGGGCTCTAAATTCCTACATTATGTATTACTACACATGCATTCAGAGTGCATGTTTTCATTTGAACACTTGGGAATTACTTGTGAGTTTTCCAATTTACTGTGTAGCAAGATTTATGTGTGAGAAGTCCTTACACTGGAATTCAGTGATGTAGTCAGCAGGCAGGACTTTGTTCTATAATTCATAACCAAAAAAAACCCCCATTTTTTACAATTATTTTGCAGAAAGGGTTAGTTTTTATCACTCATGTGCCAAGTTGCACAGCCTCTTGACTTGTCCAGGAAATCACAGCATAATCCTAGATTTTTTTCTTTGTTTTTGTTAGAGTGTGTTAGTAAAGCAATGCGAGAGAAGTATTTAACATTTTAAGGAGCTGAACATTTGATTCCAATACTAACAGTCTCCATGCTTAGTTCTTTATTAATAAAAGTCACCGGATCATTTTCAAGGTCACAAACAACTATGAAAGGGAAATTTGTTTTTTAAGACAAATCAGAAGAGCAGAGCTTCCAAAGCACAGCACCTACTGCTACAGAAAGATGTTTTTAAAGAAGCATTAGCAGCATTGCAATTGTTGGTGGAAAAACAGACATATTAAAAATGTCAACTTTGAGACTTCCAAACTTTTTTCCACTGATCTGCAAAACTCTCTCTGTTGTTCTGCTCCTGTGTTGCAGTGAGTGAGATACTACTGACTTTTGGTTTCAGTTGCCAGATTTCATTTAGCAAATGGGAAGATACAAATTCATCACAGACAATAACAGGATTTCACCTGAAAGTATTTGCTGCTATTATTGTTAGGATGTTGAGTGAATGTAATAGTAAGGTAGGAGGTCCACACCACTGGAATTATATAAAAAGTTTTCAGCAGCTTTGGGCTGAGATCTATTGGACTGTTTCTTCTAAAAGGTGCATCCCTCAAGCCAATGTTTAGGAATTTATCTTGTAATTTGAAGGCTATTCTACAGAAATTTCCACAAAGCCATCTTTCAAATGTTTTCTTCATGTGAAATAGTAGGCTAAAATAATATCTTTCCTATGCTGGAAAATACTTGTTTTCATTTAAAAAAAGATTCTGAAAATGTTCAAGCTTTCAATGAGAAAGCAATTTCTTTTATGATGGGGGAAATATCCTAATCAAATCTAGTAGCAGAAATAACCTTTGGACCGTGTATATCAGTAGATACCTCATTGTTGGTACCTCAGTATCCAAAAAAGAGTTGCTATTGTAATATTTTTTCTGTTATCCTGTCCATTTTCCATTTCTATGGGATTGATTCGAGTTAGTACTGAATTTATTGCATGGTTGGCCATTTATAAATGCTAAAGAATGGTATCTTAAGATTCCATCTGTGACTTTCTTGTAGAGCTAAGAATGTGGTTACCTGCCTGACCTCAGCCAAAGGTTGAGAAGGTGTAAATAGACTTCTGCAACAGAAGTTCCTTCTCCCAACACCACAACTGACTGTGATATTTTGAGGGCTTTAAAGTTAAAAAGCCAAGATCTAAGAGAAAGGATAAATATCCTTTGTACATATAAGTGCATAATACCACATATTTATGATGGAGAGAATTCTTTCTTGTTCTGTATAAAAATGCAGACATTTAATTTGGATGCCTTGAACCCAAACTGTGTAAACAGAATGCAAACACAGATGTGGGATTACAGCAATATTTTCTTCCTTTATATTTGCCATAGGATTCTCATTTGTCTTTTGTTTTCTTCTGTGATGTAAATTTTTTCTATGTTTTCCTCCATTCAGGTTCCCAAGAGGTCAGTAACATACTTGAGGATCTCTGAACTTTGTATTTTGCTGTTTGTCATTGGTAGCTGTTTCTGGAAGAAGATTTGAGGGTTAAATACAGTCAAGTGAATCCGTGTATCATCAACTTTTCAGACAGTTCAGGTTAATAAGCCCCTAATGCATTTGAAAATTTGACTAAATTGTTTAGTTTTTTAATCCCATTTTGTATGTCCTGCTATTGCTTACACAGTTAATCATTCTTCCAAATTATATTGTTGTTTCTAGTTGGGTTTTTTAAGATAAAATATTTAATTCTTTGTTACAGTGTCTGGGCCGGTTTGATTCATCAGTAAAACATTCCCAAATAAGTTTTCCTTGTCAAGTCAAATGATTGAAAAATAAACAATTTTATTCCTACAGGAATAATTTAAAGGCTGGATTTGACTCAAGCTTCATTATTTTTTGTTGTATTTCTTGATGATTTTTCAGATATGAAACTGCTCTGTAAAGGATGTTTTTAAGTTTAATTGACAACCCCATTCTTCAGGAGTCCATAGAGAACCTGTAGTTGCTCTTTGAGAAAGAAATTTATTGCTGTTATGTGACTTCAGTGACCTACTTCAGCCTTATATACACATATATGAGATTGTTGCCTCATAATCACTGCTGTGAAATGAATATTTTTAAGTTACCTGGAAAATAAGCATCAAATGTCACACTAGTTTCTAAACTCAAATCTCACGGAACTGTAATTTAACTCTCGTTTTGGACATGCATTTGCAAATCTTTTTTTCTAAAGGGCTTGATACAATGGAACTTTATGCCCTTTATGAAACTTTTTTTTTTTTAGGTTTATGTTGCAATAGTTGTATTTCTCTTCACTTCATTTTTCCAAGCTGGATTTTATCCTACTACTGTGAAAATATATGTTTTGTTTTGTTTCTAACTTGAATGGTGACTGTCGACATAGCTCTAATTTCATGGTGCCAGTGTTTAAAAGGAAGTGAGCTTTTCAGCAACGTCATTCTCTCATACATAGTACAAAAAAACCCCCAAAAACCGAAGCCAAGACAAATAATAAAAGAAGTTAGTAAAATATGCTCAGCAAGAAATCAAAGTATATTCACCTTTTGTCTGGAAGCTGGTATACAAGGCTACTTTTCAAATGCTGTGGTTTAGTTACCTTTCATAGGTTTGACTGTATGTAACTGATCTTTCTCCTGTCTTACAGGGAAAAGCCTGTAGATTAGTTGCATTTCTGCCATGCTATATAAACTGGAGCTTTGCCTGATCTGCTTCCTATTGTTGCTTCTAAAATGCTGCTGGTTGCCAACGTTTGTCTTGTATTACCACAGAAGTAATTTTGCACTATTTTTGCATTTTCAAATGTTGACATCATTTTGAGTTATCTGTTATAAAACTGAAAATACAGAAACATTTATTTACCTCAGCTCCAATGTGTTCCATTTAAATAAACTGTTGAGTTACTCCTCTGTGCTAAATTGCCAGCTACTCCCTGGTCTAAACTGTGGGGAAGGACCCTGTTACTCCACCCACCCACTCTTTGTAAGTGCATGGGAAGGTGTTGATAGCAAGTGGCACCACACAGGGTGCAGGAGTGGTGGTGATGGAAATGCCACTCGTGGGAAGGAGGGATTCGTGCTGGGAGTGCCTTGGGAGGATTTGGTGATGCTGAAGGGACCTTGCTGCTGCCTTGCTCTTCGCTGTTTATGTGTAAGAGCCCACCTCAGTTTCTGCTTTTAATCAGTTCTCACTGACTGGGCAGAACACCCTCACTTCTGGCAGGTGCCAGAACCTGTCAAAGCACAGGAGCCCTCAACATCCTGGAGCTTCCACATGTGATATCTGCCGGCTTGGTTTCTCAAGATTAAAGAAACAGACTACTCCACAGGTCCCAAAATATATAAATGTACATAGGAACAGGTGAAAATGTAAAAGGTTAAAACAATTCCCAGGTGTGAGAAGCTGGTGAAGAGGTCAGCTGGCAAAATTATCACTTGCCCCCTTGACATATGATGGGTTTTATAGTGTTTCATAGCTTTGCCATCAGTTCTCAAATCATCTGATTCTATATCTAAGTTGATTCAGATTTACATTTGCCAAAGCTTTCTTTGGCCTCTGTATTAGAGGATTCAGCAAATATTTGTTGAGTTGCAGTACACATGATGAGTTCACAATGTTTAGTATATACGCATTTCCAGAGAGTGATCTTTCCTCACGTGTGTTCCTGTGCTGACACTGTTCTTATCCTCCCTCGTCCTCACAGATGTAAACCAGAGGGAATTTTTATGTACTTTAAATTGGCGTACGCTCAAGCCCTCTGTCAAATCTCAATTTAAAAGTTTACAGATTATTTTATAGGTATTTATAACTACAGGGAAGCTTGCTGTTAAGTTCCTTTGGTGCCAGCTGCATGCCAGCTTCATACAGCTTGTGGTTCAAACCAGCTGGTTTAAAAATAGTCAGATGAAGATCTCTGGAAGTATTATGCCACTGTATCACAAAGTTACTCAGCAAACACAGCACTTTAAGAACTTTGGGCTGAATGTTTTGTTGCACCAACCTGCTCATCCTACCTTCATGGAGAACCAGATACTCAAGAATAATGGCATCTCCTGAACTTGTTCAGGAAAACATCTTCTCCCAGCCCTGAAAACTACACAGTATTCTTCTGTCTCTTGGCAAATCTGTGTGATTCTGTTGACCCATGCACAGCACAGAGCAGCAGCTCAGCCTCTCAAAAATTTGCAGCCAGGATGAGCAAGTCTGTTTTCCCTTGGATCTGTGCAGAACTCGATGCAAGCACTGTACATCTTATCCCCCAGGGTAGTGCTAGAATCTGGAACAAGGCAGTCCAACTTTGCTGGAAAATATGTGAGAACTGTTTTCAAAGAGCTTACAGATCCACCAGTAACTCACATGGCTTCTTGTAACCATTTTTTATTGTTCAAAACAGTGACAACAAATTTCTTATTTAACCCAGTACGTAAAAGGGATTTAAGCTTGTTCCAGTGGGAGAAGTTCAAAAGTATTGAAGGCTAATATGTCTGATCTTCTTGCAGGAAGCTCTTTGCCTGGGATTAAATAATCACTTTCAGAGAGACACTTCTGTTCCTGTTGACACTGGTGTTAGCAGCTAAATATGTGTGTATATTTATATATAACACACACACATATCTGTATGTATTAGAGCACATGTGTGAACAGGCACATGCATACATATGGCTGTGCTTCATTAGAGATGTTTAAAAAATATGCTGAGTGTGTGTCATGTGAAAGATGTTATTCTAGTACAGATGGTTCAGGTTGGGCAGCAGCATTGGGAAGTTCCCTGTTGCCAAGTACCAGGGGGTGGTGCAAGAGGGATAATTTTCATCTTGTTTCCCTGATTCCCCTGTCCACAATACAAAATTCGATTTGCAATGACAGGAGTGGCTGCCAAAGCTTAGCTGGTTTTAACCGTACTGGGCTTAATTAAATACTATTAAATCATCAACTGCTATCTAAATAAATCAACAGCAGGAGAATGTGCTGGTAGCTGCAGATTGCAGAATGGTTATGGCATGAAATCTTGGGTGATGCCAACGCAGTAGTGAAGGTAAAACTTTGGCTCTCCTCTGTGTGCCAGGGCCTACCTGTTCCAACACTGGTCTGAGCACTGCAGGTGCCTGGGAGTTGAGAGTGGTCACCTGGCTGGGTGACCCAGAGCTGAACTTTACCATAAATAAGCACAAAGCATGTTGCTACATGCTTCTTAACTTCCACAGTCCGATAAAATGCATTTCCCCTAATTATGCATAGTATCACAGCACAGATTTTGGCAAGAAGGAACATTTGTCTTGCAAAGCAGTTGGCCACCTGTCTCAGTGCAGCCAGTGAGTACCGGGGGATGGTGACCAGCAGGTTGAGGGAGGGGATTTTCCCCCTCTACTCTGCTCTCATGAAACCCCACCTGGAGTGCTGCATCCAGCTCTCTGGGCCTACTAACACAAGAAGTAAGTGGTCCAGAGTAGGGCCCTGAGGATTATCAGAGTGCTGGAGCATCTCTGCTATGGGGACAGGCTGAGGGAGCTGTGGTAGGAGGAGGAGAGAAGGCTCTGGGCCTTCCTCACAGCAGCCTTCCAGCCAAAGGGTACAAGAGAGAGAGAGAGGGGCTGTTTACAAGGGCACAGAGTGATAGGACACAGAGTAATGTCATTAAACTGAAAGAGGCAGGTTTAGATCAGATTTAGGAGGCAGGCAATTCCTCACTGTGAGTGGGGTGAGGCGCTGGAGTGGGCTGCCCAGAGAAGCTGTGGGTGCCCCATCCCTGGAAGTGTTCAAAGCCAGGTTGGATGGGGCTCTGAGCAACCTGGTCTAGTGCAAGGTGTCCCTGATGATCTTTATGGTCCCTTCCAAAGCATTCTGTGATTCTATGAAATCAGCTAGAACTGCTCAGTGCCAAAGTGTTCTCCAGAATAAAAATAAGAAAGGTTATTCTCCTGAGAGGTGCAAGCAAGAAACCCCTATATCCACATATCCAAAAAAAGAAATGTACCCATATAATTTTTTGTCACCTTTTTAATTACATTATACAGCCAAAATATTTTTATTGCAGCTGAAGCTTCACGTCTCTGGGATATTTCAAAGCACATGAGGTAAATGAAACTAAATTAAACCTCTGCTGAAGAGGGAAAAAAGGGGTGGTAAATCATAATTCAAGAACATAAAATGTAGTTCTCAGTCTTCAAAATAAAAGAAAAAATCAGAACATTAACTTCATTTATTTTCCATTTATACAATGGAAAATAATACGTGAAGAATTAAAATGGAACCCTGGTAAAGCAGAAAACATTTTGCAGCTTACTGTGCAGCTTTTAGTGTGTGTGGCCAGCACTGTAAAGTACTGAAGTATGTGTAAATGCAAACCTTTGTTAACCAGAAAAACTGTAGCTCTCCTTGTATTGCAAGAGAGACTTAAGTAAGGCTCAGTTCCATAAGTTTGTGTTTTCTGGAAGTTTGGATGCTTTGAAGACTGACAAAAGTTTTTCATTGTATATCAGATTTTGCAGCCCCTGTAGGAATGCCCTGAGTAAAATGCCACTCAAAGCGATCACATTGTCCTAGGTTATTACTTTTCAGTCTCATACTACTAGTTGAATACTCTGCCACTGCAGGTTTTTTTTAAATTTAGTAAGAATAACAATAAAATCCAAAATCTGCCTATCCAGTGAAAGCAAATGCATTCCAGTAATGGAAAACACAAAGCTCCCAATACCTGGGCACCCAGCCAGCCCAGCTTGGCATTAATCATACATATTCATTAATTCCCTTTTAGAGATGAGTCCATTGATGCTGGCAGTATGAGTGCACACAGTATGATCCACCATCCAGCTGTGGAGGGAAAAACAAACACCAGTTTGGGGATTTCACGTGCACTGGGAATACTGGAGAAGCACACATCCCTTGGCCGCTGGCATGCCTGCATCCACTGAAGTCTGAGGCTGCAGCTGGGTGTGGGGTGCTGAGCCACACTCCCTCGTGCCCTGCACTCCCCTGGCACAGCCAGATCTGCTGTCCTTTGTACCAGAATGACAATTTCACCTATTTTCCCTATTTTACCTATTTTCCCAGGCCTTATATGGGCTGGAAGGGGCCAGTTGGGTGGGAGTGGGCAAGAAGTTGAGTTGAATCACAGAGACACTGCTTTAGAAAGCTGATTTACATGTTTGATATACGACTACAGAGATCAATTTATTTTAAATGAGTTAAATTAAAAGGCTAAAAGCTGCTTATTTGCTGCAATTTTAGTTAGTGATAATAAGCCCGAGGGAATTTGCTGTAACAATTATGCTGGGAGTTTCAGTACTCTGAATGCCTTAACTTTTGCAGCTTTATGGAGAAAAGTTCTCATCTACTGGGATCTTTTTAAATATTAATGGAAATTTTAACATGTGCTATAGAAAAAGATTTCTTTTGAAATATTTGGGCTTTTTCCAAACTTCAGTTTAAAAAAATATATTTTCATGCTATTATCTGGAATTTTAAACCCAAGATGCAGATCTAACGCAGTCATATTGACAACTGGAAAGGAGAAGAGAAATCTCACGGAAGGTCTCTGTAGATTAAATAGAAAAAGGTAAAGAGAAGGAAAGTTTTTTGGTGAACTAAGCCCATTCCCTGACTGAGTGCCTGCCTAGCTGGAATCTCATCTGAACCTACTGAGTCGTGCATTGCAATGAGAGAGCATGGAAAGCATGCATCATTAATTTTTAAGAGAGCTACTGTTAGAAGAAAACGATCAGACTTTGTGAAGAGTGTAATAGACCGGTCAGGGCCACGTTTTAACACCAGAACATTTTTATTTTCATGTCTCCAAAGAGTCAGTATCTGTTTAAGTTACAGCAACACTCATTTATTGTGCAGTTTCACACAGTGCCCAGGGGAAATTTGATGCAAAGTTTAGCTCCTTTGGATCAACTGCACATGCCTGCTACTGCATAATCAGGGCAAGTATTTTAGAATAATTTTCATTTTCAGATTTAACAGTCACATAAGCTCAGAAAGTCTGTAAAAATTTGAGACTCACTGACTCATAAAGGGATGTGGTACTTGCAGTTCTGATGAGCTTATACTCAAGCAGGACAGACACATTTTGGAGGCACAGACTATGGACTGGAACAGAGAGCTGGTGAGTATCAAAATTTACAACTGGTTCTGTGTCATAGTTCCCATCGAGTTCCTTGCACATTTAATCAAGTCTCCCTTTATGATTATGGTGGTACTTGCAATTAATCAATCATACTGAATTCTGTATAATTTTTGTCACTCCTCTCTCCCACCAGTTTGTGCTTGCTCAGTCCAAAGGTGCAGTTCTCTGTCTCCATCCAAATGAGGGTCTTCCCACCTCTGCCTCATGAGCTACAATGTGCTTGGAACTACAGTGTGAATAATGCACATTTGGGATTGTTCTACAGAATGTAATTAATGGGGCTGGCTGTCATTCCTAGTGAGTCATGTTTGGGCCAGTAACAATTTTCATATGGTTTAGGTTGCTCAATCTTGCTTAATAAGACAGTCATGATTAAATGTATTCAGAGCATCTGAGCCAGGTGTCTTTTGCAAAGGAAGTCTAACAAGAATTGAAATGAGCTTTATTTTTCCTATTTTGGTCTTTTGAGATTGAGGTTTGTTTATCACAAAACACATTAGATTTCTTTTATCTTTTCCTTCTAACATTTCTTCTTGGAGGGAAAAAACATATTTTTACTTAAAACTGTGAGCATAGGTATTCAGCACATGTCTTTGCTCAAGTCTTTTTTATCCTTGGTCTTTTTGCACCAACTTCTATTGGTTGTGCTGACAGTGTGCTGTCTCACAAAGCTGCCAGCTCCCATTTGTGATGATGTTTTGCGGTTCTCTGCTTTTCTGCCCAAGGTGTCCCTGTCCCTGCCCCAGGGTGTCCCTGAGCCTGCCAGCATCTCTCTGGCCAGGAGTGTCAGCCCAGCCATGCAGTTCCAACACCATCATCACCCGTGGGCAGACATCCCTGGGATGGCAGGGCTCTCAGGCACTGTGACACGGCTGCAGCCCTGGCCAGACAGCAGGACTCTTTGTTTGAGTGCAACAATTATTTGAATGCAAACTCTTTGCTTCAAAGTGCTGATCCCACTTGGTACTCAGGCTCTGGCCAGCTGGATGCCTCCCATAATGTTCTGATGCCCATCCCTCCATTTCCCCATCTCAGGCTTGAAGTGATTATGCAGTTTGGTCGATGGTGCTACATGAGTTCCATGGAGATGATTCCCTCCCAGGCCAGGGAGGGCCCAGGACCAGCTAATTCTGTCTATGAGTACATGCCAAAAATCTATTTATGAGTACCCCAGAGTGTCCCAGAAAGCCAGACAGCGCCAGCTTCTCCCACAAGGTTTGGTCTCTCCCACAGTCTTACTCCAGCCTGATGTTTTCTTAGCTTCCCAGACAGAAATCTCTGTCACTAATCAGTGTTTTCTTACCCCTGTCCTGGCTTCCACAATTGTATCTGTCCAAACAAAGATCCAGGGAGGACCAAGAAGTTTTCCAGGTTTTTACTCTTTCAGTATTTACTTTGAAGAGACCTTGAAAGAGAGAGTTTGAGACATGTCTTTTACAGCAGTGGGTTTTCCCAGCATGCAAGATTAAGGGAATGTGCTGCTGATTTCAGGCAGATTATGTTCTTTCCCTGGCTGCATCACAACCTTTCTTCCAACTCCTACAACCTTCCATGCCCACTGACCTGTGATCACTGCCAAAAAGGGGAAGTTCCTCCAGTTGTGTATGTGGATATCTGGAAGCTGATCCTCTAGCATCCCAAGATGAGGTGACATGCCAGCACAACCTCTCCATCCCTGCCAGAGCTAGAGCTGGCACAGAAACCATCTAACTTAATGAGGTAAATGAAAATAAATTAAACCTCTGCTGGAGAGGGAAAAAGGGGGAGAAACCTCTGCTGAAGATGGAAAATCAGGAAGGTTTGTGGTGGCTGTGCTGCCTGCACAGCTTTAGGCAGTACCAGTCCCGCCCTGTGAGCAGGTGCACAGAGGGCATGAAAGGCTTAGAAATCCCAGAGGAGCTGGATCCATAATTGGCACTCATCAGTAGCCCTGCAAGCAGCTAGTTTTCCATACATAAGATTTGCACCCAAACTATTCTTAGTACTTGGGGAGTACATTTTATTGCTTATAGTTTGTGATTAAATGGGAAAGAAAGTTCTCATGCCCCTTTGTCTCCCATTCATCACCACGGCTGCATCAAAACTAAAATAAATTACCTTAGAAAGGAGAACTTTATGTTACAGAAGTACCCTTAAAGAATGTATGGAAAGCATGTGAATATTTCTGAAATACGATGAAAACAAAACCCAGATGACTGTAGGAGGTTGAAGTAACATTATCTTTTCTCTATTCACCCCAACCAGAGTTTAAATCTGCTGCAGGCAGTCTTTAGAAATAGCATTTAATGCAATGCCAGAGCATCCTGCAGAAAAGGTACAGCACACTAATGTGCATGGATTGCCTTTGATTTTCTTTAGCTCTGTGAAAAGGCTTCATTAGACAACTGCACTAATGGTAATTGTGTAATTGATCCATTCACAACAATTACTTAAGTGCATTGTTGTTCTTCCATGGTGGAGAACAAAAACAAGAAGTTAGGCCATTGAAGCAATTATTAAAATAAATCTTGGCCAGTTTGATTTGTAGGGGTCTTTGAAACTTGAGTCAGAAAGATGACAATAGCTTTCAAGAGTTATTCTTGGGGAGGCTGTTTTTTAATACTTTTACTTTTCCTGCCTTTGCCCCTGGGCTCTGCCTGATTTAACATCTCTGTGGGCTCTGAGGTTGGTGAATTGTCTTAGATTGTTGGCATGTCCTTATCTTGCCATCCTTGCCAACCCAGCCTGCAGAGCCAATGGATCCACCCCACAACAGTGGTGTTGACAGGCCATGACATTGGCAGTCCTTGAATCACAGGGGACTCTGAAACAGAAATATTTCAGTCAAGGTAGTAAAGCATGTCCTAGCACTGAGAGCAAAACTTCCATCTGTTCCAGCTGATGCAGGCACAGAGTTTTTTAATTCTTCTATCTACTGTATGCTTAGCATTTTTGAGTAATTCCTATTTTTTCTGGGTATCTGAAGACTAAGTTTCTCTGTCCATCCTGATTTCAGAGTATATTTTGCAGGGAAGAAACTGTTTTCTAATGAAAATATAGTCATTGAATGCATTAAGGGGGTCTTTAAGGGTTTTTTTTTTTGGCATGAGTTTTGTTGCAGATAGGTGTTGGAGACAGGTTTGAGGTTTATTTCATTCTCTTTAGTCAGACTGTCATGTGGAGTTTCTTTTGAGTTTTCAGTACTGTTCTGGCCTCCTCCTTATGTAGAGGATTTCTCTAACTTCATAAACAGACACTTGAGGTAGAAGAGAATGCAGATGTTTATTATACAAAGCAGAATAACAAATACAGAGTTGGGTTTTTTTTATTTTGTCAGTTCTCAGTAATATCTGCCTAGAGAAACATTAAAATAAAACCACATGTTTATAGAGCACAGTGCCTTCTAAAATTCTGTATAAAACACTAATCTGCTGCGGTTTCTTTTTCTGGTTTTTTTATTTCAATCCATTTAAATAAATATGCAAAGAGTCTTTCAATTAAAAATGCCAACAAGCACCCTTGCAGAGCATTTTGCTTGGGTGGACATAGCGTGCCAGTGCCTGACGCTGCCTTACCCAAAGCTGTCTTACTCCATGAGAAAGGCACTGGAAGAATAGGTGGCTGGGAGCCAGCATCAGGCAGACTTAATTGAGAAACAAGTAAGGCTGATTAGCCACTGGAACAAACTGGGAAGAGAAGTGAAGGGCTTTCCACGTCTGGATGTCTTCAAATCAACAATCAAATCTCACATGGAAGAAATGACGAATCAAACAGACAATCTGAGGCTCAACAAAGGGTGCCTGTATGAAAGCCTTTGATCTACAGAAGATTACAATATTTAACAATTCCTTCTGGATTGAAGCCTGAGTTTGGGGCAAATTAAAATAGTGATAACATGAGTGAGGCTTTCTGAACCCTGAACTCCCTTTCCCAGATCTTTTTTCTTCAAGTCTGCCCAAGTCCGAACATCCAACTATTCAGTGAGTATGGAAACAATTTTTGAAAAGGGCAGTTTTGAAAAGTTGCCAAGAAAACCATGTGCCCACATGTTACCATAGACATCTGTAGGTGAAAACTCCTCACAGCAGAAGGAAACTGTTTTTATCCTGATGGGCCATCAAGGAGCCCTGACTGAGATGTTTTATGGTGGCGTCTTTGGCCCAGAAACCCTTTTGGTAACCTCAAATGTCAGACCAAGATAATTCTATTACTCAGTAAGTTGGTCTGGATGGACATCAAATGCAAATGCTGCCAGGATTTGATTGTTTTCATGCCTGACAAGTCTAAGGACAGAAAAATGGATTGAGCAAAGTGTCTGGTAAGCTATTACCAGTTCTCCCAAATACATTTTCCATCTAAGCATTGACTCGTGTGATAAAAGCCTTTTATCATTTGATAAAACTGAGCTGTCAGGGTTTAAAGTGCAAGAACAGGTTACCACATGGCAAAGAATTAATTCCACACGCTTATTTCATCAGAAGTTTGTGGTGGTGGTGGAGTCTGTGCTCTAGCCCAGTCACAGACCCGCCTCAGGACTGCCCTGGGAGCGCTGCAGCAAGGGTGGGGAGCACAAATAATCCAATCCCCCCTCTGTGGGAACAGCTTGGACATAAGCAGAATGTCAGTATTGCAAATATCCATATGAACAGTGGCATATCTTCTGTCCATACCTCACAAATTAATAGTAATTAGAGGAGGAAGAATTCAGTGGCTCTTGCCTTAGCAATAAATTATAATCTGCAAGATATGAAAACAGCTTCATCTCTTTCAACCCATTTTTTTACTATTTCTCTTGCAAAATAAGCAGATATATGCTTTAATTTCAGGCAAGCACTCTAGCCAGTGGGGTTTTGTTGTTTTTCAAAATTAGAAAAATTAGTTCCTTTGCTGAGTGGATTCCTGTGATCTAAAGCTGCAGTGCCTGTTATCAGTATGCAGCTGCTTGCTTTAAATCACTAACTTCTGAAACACTTTCTCAAGCATTCCTGAAATAGAATATTTCATGCGGAAATAAATGAGTTTATGACACCCTTTTAATTATTTTACTTCAGTAAAAAGATTAAAATCTAAATCTCTCTTGCTCCACATCCATGTTGTAACTTAGAGAATATAAAAGAGATTTATCACTTTCAAATTCTAAATACAGAACAAAGTCTATTTTTTTCCTTTCCTCCACACAATTTGAAAGCCCTCAAACTCCCCCACCCACCTACTGTACATATGAGATGAATATTGTCAAGTACAAATTAAGAATTGCTTCCGAGTGTAGATCCCAGGCTCAATTCAAAGCCTTCAGAGCATTTCCCTACACAAGGGATCAGGCATCTCAGGGGAATAAAAAGGCTCTGAATCTGAAATTATGGGCCATATCTAATTGTGTCATATATATAGTTATATATATTTATATATTTTTATAAATATATATAATTATATATATGACTATATATAAATATATATGACTATATATAGTCATATATATATAACTATATATATGACTATATGTATGACTATATATATTTATATAAATATATATTTATATATTTATATATTTACATATTTTTATATATATATACATATAGTAGAAAATTTAGTATCATTTAGCAACAGGATGGCCTGATGTATTTTTGGAGGGGAGGGTGTGCTTGTCTTCATGGGTTGTTTAAGATGCAGTTTGGTGAGAAAGCAGACATCAAGATTTGAGTTAATATGGTCTTGCAGTGCCATTTATTCCCAGGGAACACAGTAAGCCTCCTGCCCTGCTCCTAAAGAAGCTGTTCCCTGGGAATACATCAGGGAACAAGGGCTTATATGTATCCTAGGCTACAGCTGGTGAATGCCATGCCACTCACTGCAGGGCCATGAAAACCTTGATTGCAGTTTGGATCGCTGTAATTAGCACTTTGTATTTGCACTGTGCATTTTAAATCAGGTGCACATTAATATATCAGTTATCAAGAATGAGCAGCACAGAGCATCACAATTTTTATAAAGACTTATTCAAAGCTAGATGATTTTTAATGTGTGTGATTAGTTGCAACCAAAATTACAGTAATAAATAAAATTATATACGAAACAGAATAGGAGGCTTCTACATAAGAATGAGGCAAATGGTACAACAAATGCCAAATTGATTTCTAATGCTGGTTCAAATAAAATGTTTAGAGGGATTGCTTATGCTTTGATGTCAGTACTGAAAAATTTGAAGATTTTGTTTATTAAAAATATTTTAAAGCTAATAAACTCTGTTAATGTAGACCATACAAGTATTTGTAAATGCCTTAAAGAGGCACTAAACACTAAAATTAGGAGTTTGTTTTATGCAGTGTAGTGATGTAATTCACAGCAATAGAGGAATCCCAAATGTTATGGAGAGTTTGTCTCAAAGTCCCCCTTTGCTCAAAATTTTCAGCTCCCAAATGGTGGCTCTGTTCTCTGAAAATCATTGTTTGAGTTGGGACTTCTACAGTGTCAGTTTTTGCAAAAGGATTTTTGAAACTGTGGGGAAATATGCTTTCAGGCAGCTCACAAATTGGGGCTATTCTTATGTATCAAAATTTTGGTATTTGCAGGACTGCTCCTTTTGCTGAGAAGCCACAGATCAACAGATTCTAGACATTAAGCACAAGAGGTAACTTGGACAAAAAAATGCACTAGTTCCATGCTGGTTTTGTATTCTTGTGGATATTTTTCAAAGCAGATACTTTTTTTTTCCAAAATATTTGCTTTGATTTATTTGTATTTCTCATTCTTTAAAAAGCTGCTAAAACATTCTCAAGCAGCTGGCTGAGGTGACTTTACACTAGAAAGGAACTGAAGCACCCTTGAATCCAATCTTCATGAGCACTGCACTTCTCTAGAGCAATTTATCCCAAAGTCTTCCGTAGGGTTTGATCAACTGTTTTCTGTTTTCCCTGGCTCTGCTCCACACCTTGCAGTAATTCCTGTCACCAGCTCTCTCAGTGGCTTCACCTGGGATAGATTTTCTGCTCAGTTTCAAATTTTTCCTATGTCTCTCAGGCATTCCGGGTTTCCTAATGGCACTAGTGTGCCCCCCAGCTGATAGGGAAAAGGGTTTCTGTTCTCTGCAGTTTGTATTTGATGTTTATTCACCTGTTTCTCCTTTGTTGCATATATGTTTCAGCACATTTCACCACCTGCTTCCCTCTGGAGCACAGCCAGATGCCACCTCACCTTTCCAGCCTGCAAAGGGAAGGGAATGAGCTTTGGGGTGAAGGTGCTGTCCCAAAGGTCAGGGACCCTTTTATCCTTCCTGTATTTTTTCTAGGCTGCTTTTGTGTTCATTTTTAGGGAAGGCCAAACCCTTGAGAAGTTTACTCTCAGATGTCACCTGCGCATTTCTCATTAATAAAAATGAATTTATTCCTCTGCCCTGAGGTAACCAGTAACAAATATGAGGTAGTTCATAACAAATGCGTGTCTCAGAGCACGACTTGACTGTGTAATTTCACTTGCAGCACTAGACGGGATGTTAGTCTGTCACTAGAACCCTGCCAGATTGCCACAGTGAGGATCTGACTGCTAATTTTCTCTCCCAATGGTATGTACTATTTTGCAAAGAAGTTTTCTTTAATAAAAATTCCATTAACATTATTCTGTTTTGTTCCCATTACCAAAAAAGACTTAATTTACTTTATTTAAAAATAGTTTTTCAAATGCACTTATTCTGACACTTCACCTCGTTCTGGTGATGAGAAAATCTCTGAATAACATGAGAAGAATAAAAATGCACTGCCCTTTTTTTATTCAGTAAGTAACATATTGTAAAAGATACTTACCAGGTTCACCAGAACTGTTTTTGTGACAGCATTTGTGGCTTTTCTGATGGCAGGGCTGTTAGACAGCTATTTTGTCTGACTCAAGAGTTGCTGACATATCTTATTTGGTAACTGATGCAGCTGCACAGCCAGTTTTAAATGCTCAGCACCAGGTCCTTAGACCATGTGAAAAGCCCCAGCTCCATTAACTTCGCTGGAGAAGTGTCTATTTATATCAGCTGGCACAGTGGGAGATGCAGCTAATGTCCAAGGAGGGAAGGGGATAGGAAATGCTGGATGGGCAGCACTGACAGATCATTTCAGACAACAGAAGAGGAGCAAAATGAAATTCCCATCCCTTTTTTCAATACTGCTATTAAATGCTGATTCACTAACTAATGCCACTAATCTTTTTCCTCCTACAAGCAGCAGGCTTGCATCACAATTTATAATGTGTTAACAAGTTCTGAGGGGCCTTCCAAGGAAGGTCCTAGAGTAATTCTCAGATATTTGCAACAAAATTACACTAAAGATCCTCAGGTATTCATCCTGGATGTTAAAAAGTCAAAATGCTGTTGTCAATGGTCACAAAACAGCTTGTATGAGAATTCCTGGGAAGCCTGTGCACCTGCTGGAGAGGGTTGGATAGGCTTCTGTGCTGTGGCCACTTTGAGTTCTGGTTCAAGACAATAAAACCCCAGGGTGCCCCAGAGATTCAGCAATTCCTGCCAGCAATTTCCAGCTGCTGACTTGGTGGATGACAACATCCCTAATTCTCAGCAACAAGCCTTTGCTTGCTCTCTGAGCCCACTGGTTCAGAGGAGTCAGATTTGGTTTTGCTTTTAGCAGGCACCATTCTCTGTTTCCTCCCCCAAGCAGCAAAGAACATGCTGCTGGTTAGAAAATGAAAGGTTTATTTCCCCCTCTCTACAGATCTGATCAGTTCTGACCGGGTACACTTACCGTGTATCCTTTCTGGCATTCTGATGGACTGCCTCCATGGTTTTTTGGCAGTCCAAGCTGCCCTCTCACTAAAATGGAAGGATGAAGGCAAGGCTGGAGCATCTGTGCCTACAGCTGAATGCCCTTGCAGCTTCAAGCAGAGGAGGAATCCCAGGCTGCCTGAGCTTGCTCCTACTTAAGAGACCCATGGGATACATTCAGTCCTCTCCCTCATCTCATATGGGTCAGATTTATGAAGAATTAGTGGTTTTTCAGCCTTGCAAGTAGTCAATTTCAAGGTCTCCAGCACTCAGCACTGTTTTATTAATGAAAATCTAAATGGTAGAAAACTGCTAATTAGGAGATCTTAACACCCTTCAACTCAATCTTCAGATCTGTTGTAGGTTGTGTATGAGGGACTATTGTTTCATGCCATTATATATTAATGAGGAGTATGCTATTAGTGACAATGAACTCTTTGTGGTTTATGGTTTACTGAAGAATATTTTTTAAAAGAAGACTTTGTGCTCTCAGGGCAATTTATGTTGGAACAAGAGTGTCTATAAACTGCAGGTGTCTCATTAAATTCTGCTGGTGATTAGAAGAAGCAGCCATGTGCAGAGATCTTCATCAGGGGCTGTGTGATTTGTGTTGTCATGCTCAGCTTTCCCCTAATAGCTGCACATTACTTAGCATTGATGCTCAGCTGCTGTGAGGAGAGCTCTGCAAAAATAGTTGATTTCCATTCAGAAGCAAATGGCACCGAGCCAGCTATTGATTTATAGACTGACACATTCCCCTTTAAAATGGCTGTGAGAACATTGGCTACTTACCTGTTACCTTTTTCTAGAAGTGTGTTAAAAATAATTTTCCACTCGATAAACGGAAACACAGCGTGTGATATTTATACTGGTCATTTTTATAGAGAGCTCTGAAAAGGGCTGCTTAATACAATTGCACTGGAGAGAGAGAGAAGGGCTGAGAAAGTTTGTCAGTATTCCCAGTTCTGGTTAAATGGTTTGGCCTGGAGGCAAGATGGATACATGCCCATTTCTTCCCAGCATGGACATGTGTTTGAAAACAGAAACTTGGCATAATGTTTTTAAAAAAACCAACACTAAACACAAAACAACAACCCTTTTGTATCTGCAACATATACTGCTTCTTTAGGGGGAAAAGGCAATACTATTCAAGCTCATAACTGCAGGGATACATTTTTTAGAATTGTGTTATGTCTTATTCATCTGAACAGCTAAAGAAAATTTATTTTCATATTCCTACAGAATTGATTTTATAATTCTCTGGTAGAAATATGACAGCTACTTTTAAAATTTTTTGTACCTCCAGTGCTTGGCTGGTCTTTTTTTTTTTGTTCATAATCTTGCAATTGTGCTTGGGATAAAGGAGCAGTAATGGCTTTTTCTCAGGACTGAGGGTCTGCTTGGAGAGAGAATCTAAGGCATATAAAAGAATACACCAAACTATTTGTCATGATTCTGATTTTTCCTCGTGTTCAGGTCTTGCAGTGGGCACAGATTACGATGATATCAATTTGCAGCTCTGAAGGGCCAGAGAAGCCCAAACATGAATGCCAATTCAGGCATTGTTTATTACCCTGGTCCTGTCCAGCCCCTGGCACAGTGAGCCCCTTATCCACTTGGCCTGGGACAGATACCAAAATATTTAAACCATGATCATATTTTCCTCGAAGTTCAGATGGAGATTGTTTTGGGATCCAAGAATTTTGCAGAGGATTCATCCTATTAGCAATGCAACTCTGCTGTTCCTTGGCATTCACAAAGCCCTTGTTCTTCCCATTCCTCAGCTTCCTCAGCTAGCTTGTGTTGGCTTTGGCTAGGCCAGGGTGTGAAATCTGTTCTTCAGCTGAGAGCAGAAGATGCCTGCAAACTGGAAGGGCCACCTGTTAGATGGAGTCCAAATACAGGCTTTTGGTTTCTTCACATGAATTAGAGACACAGTCAAAAGAAACATTTAGGTATTTTGGGTAACAATACTTTGCAAAGGCCTGATTTGTTTCTCTGATTTTCAAACTGCAGTTAACCTTTTTGAAAGGCTCCATGCTGGCACTGAGGCATAAAAGCTGCCCAGTCCAAGGTGCACCAGTTGGACTGCATTTCTTAGGCTTTTGTCCTGTCAAGATCAGATATCTCCACGGACATAAACTCTACAACCTCTTTGGAATGCAGTTCCAGTTCTTGACACTTTTCAGTGTATAAAACCTTTTCTTAATACCAAGCTGGAATTTCCTGTGTTCCTGCTTGTGCCTGTTGTCTCTTGTCCTGCCATTGTGCACTTCCAAGGAGAGTTTGGCTCCATCTCCATGAGCTGTACACAGGAGTCACTGCTTAAGGCCAAACAAGCCCAGTCCTCTCAGTCCTCTCACAACAATCTTCCCTGTTCCTGTGCAAGAGAGAGGATGTGAGGTTTTTTGCAGAGCTTGCTTCTTCTAATGAAAAGCCACTGTTATCTTCTGCTTTTAGCAGCAAGCACTTCACAGTACCAGAAGTGTCTGCAGAGATCCACACAAGCACCATTTAAAAGCCCATACCTATTGATTTGGCATTGCTCCAGCTGTGCTCTGCTTTCCAGCATCTTTGCAGCTTGAGAGCATGCACTCAGGGCAGCCAGTTTAAATATTTATAGCTGTGTGGTTGCACACTCCAGCTACCAGACTTTTATCCAAATGCCCAGACAGGTGGGTGTACCTGCATTTAAATCCCTGCTGCTTACAGAGATGGCATCTGAGCTGGCTGACAGCTTTGTGAACTCCTGGAATAAAAACTAGAAACACCCTTGCTGTGCTTTGTCATCTGTTATGTAAAAGCATGGAGCACAACAAAATCTTTCTCTTCCTTTACACTTGGAAAAAGGCTGCTGTATTTTGTACTGATTATTCAGATAATTCTTCTCAGTTTCCCACATGGAAAAGCAGATACTATTAAATACACCCCCACAATTTTTTGCAGCAGTCTACACTACGAGAGTAGGTCTTTCTCAGCAAAGTTTGTGCAAAGGCTACGGGATGGGGTGATAGCAACAGATGAGGAACCTCCATAGTGCCACATTTGTTTTCTGTTCCTTCATTGCCCTTCTTGGCATGAATGTGGTGATCCTCTGAAGGGCCACTCTCATCATAGAAGAGGTTATTTCCTTCTCTTTTTCAGTCAGAAGAGCAGCATGGCAGGGGTGAGCTCCCCACCTTTGTGCTGGGACTGGGAAGGGTCCCAGCTGTGAAAGAGACTTTTCTGGGTGGGACACTCCAGTACTGGGAATGGTTCTAGAGATTCACCCTCCAGAACCCGATGGAGATCCATTAGAGAAGTAGTTTTATTTCCCAGTGAACTTTCCCTCAAGGACTGGGAGAGTGAGCCCTTGTAACTCATTGCCTAATGGTCAGTGCTGCCAGAGAGGAGCTGAGATTGAGCCTTCAGCCAGCAGGGCAGTCTGATCTATCTGCTCATTTTCCAGGTGCAGCAGACAAGAACTCTGCTGAGCTGCACCCCCAGGTTCCTTGCCCTGCCCAAGGACCCAGAGGAGGTGCCTGCAGTGAGAGCAGAGCCCAGGCTCAGAGCAGGCACCATTGGTGAGCCAGTGTGCATGGAGGGATAGCAATAGGCTGTGCCACAGCCCTTGAGGAAGATCCCTGGATTGTGTCTGAGTGGGTGCAGCCATGTGTCAGTGTTTCCACAGAGATTCCCACTATGGAAAGGAAAAAAGTGCTGGGCTGTGGTTAAACATCTGCATTCTGACTTTTATTAAATGAGTTTATTGCTTATTTTGCTCCTACCTCTGCCCATTTAAAAGTGCAAGGAGCCCCCGCTCTGCTGCTGACATGAATCAGGAACACACAGTTAAATGCCATGGAATTATGCTGGTGTAAATCCAGCCTGAGCCTCCAAACATGCCAGTGTCACATGTGGCTTCATATTCGGGGGAAAATGGATGCAAAATGAATGAGGTGGAACTGAAGAATTGCCCCTGCACAGTCCATTTCCAGGCTTTCCAGTGGAGCTTATCACTGTCCTGTCCAGCTCTTGGCTTCATTTCTTCACTTGTGAAAGATATCTATTAAATGGCAATGGAAATTCAGGCAGTATACTTGCATTATCTAATGCCTCTTCAGTGATATTGCTTTGGCTAATGGAACACTGTTTATCCAATGTTTTCTAAGAGTTGGAGACTAGAATCTGATCCAAAAAATGTAACTCTTTAATTACTTAGGAAATTAAGTAATGGGCAAAACCACAGAATTTGATTAAGCATTCTGTTAATTTTTCATTATTTCTGTGCACTGTGTGTTGCTCATTCATGTTGCTAATTACTCTTGCATTTTCCCAATTTACATAGAATATAATATGAAAAATAAAACCCCAGGCATTTGTGGTCTGCCCACTGAGCATTTGTGACATGAAATTACAGCTCAACAAAGGAATGCCTGAGTATCTGTGTGTACACTGCCTTTACTCCATGAAAAATAGAATACAAAGACTAAAAGAAAGACCATGGCTATAACATTCCAAAGGTTGGTTTGTTCCTCCATGCTCTGGTCACAGTTTTGCCAAGAGTCAGATGCAGGCTGAATCTGTGTTTGTGCACATCTGGACATATGTTTGGCAAAGCACTTACATGAGCATATATAATCTAGAATCAAACAGACAAATACTGGTATCATTATATTAAAACAAATTCTGAACACAGGAGTAATTACTTGGATATTTATTTAGCTATTATTAGACATTTGATTCCATTAAATAGGCCCTGGTTCATATAATAAATATTTAGCCACTGATTAACTCCCTTCAAGATTAGATTGGTATTTAATAACCTTTGTACAAGAGAAAAAACAAAAAAAAAGCAAAAAAACCCCTACCCCCCTGCCTTTTCCCAGCTATTCCCTTTCCTGGGATAAGGGAAAATATCAATTTCCTAAGGACAACGATACAACCTGAAATCTCTGACATATAAATGAGAAAGAAGTAATTACCATATCTGTGAAATTTGGAGTAGTAAACACATTGTGCTTTTTTAATTTTCTTTTGAATTGGAAAGAAGCAGAGGGCTTTGAATTATGCAAATGGAGGGGAATGTTAGCTCATTAATGAACATGGGATATTGGTTGAAAGATCCATTGTTTTCAGCTACTCATGTTTAACTTCCTCTTTAGAAATAAGAGCTGACCTCTGTTCTTCCCTGCTGCTTTGCATGTCATACCTTTAAGAGAATGAACCCATCCTGAACTCAAGGCAGTTTGTTCTTTTCCTGCTGCAGCATGAATCTTGGAGAGATTATAACCAATTTAAGCAGGATGGGGGATTCTGTTTCTAACTAGCTAGAAGCAAACTGCTAAGGAACCAGCGAGGGAAAATGAGAGGTATTCACAATAGTCTCCAGCTTGGATTACGTGTATCTTGAAAGCACTGGCAGCAGAGGCTTGTGGAAGTGATTATGCACTGGATCATAGGCACATCCTTCTGGCTGCCAACATCACTTAGGCACATTTTGTAGTGTAGGAAAAATCCCCTCCGGTTCACAGGAGAAGGAGCTCTGAGTACACTGCAGAAGGCACCAGGAATTGTGGTGTTTAAAGGAGCTCAGCAGTCACTCTGCTGCTCTGGAGCCCAAGCCTGCAGGATCAAAACTTTACCCACAGGATTATGGATCGCAGCCTTTCAAAGGATTTCAGCATTTTACCATATTTTTATTTATAGACATAATAACACTTCTAGTGAGAAAAACACTCCTTTCCCTCTTTTTGGCTGACATTGTTTGTTGCTACTTAGGGCAGTTTTATGCATTTATGTAAATAGTAGTTCTAAAAGCTTTTTCCAAGTGATTTTATTCTGTCTAGCCTTTAGGCTGCAGATGTCATTACACAGCTCCACAGTCTATTTGACAGATCTTTAGACACATACAACAAATGGCTTTGGTCATGGCCGCACTATATGCCCTGTGCTACTGCACTTTCTTATTTTAAAGTAATGGAAAGTAATAATGGAAATGTTGGGATTTTTTTTCTCACAATCAATTCATTGACATTCTCTGAATTTTCAGTATGGAGTCTCTTATCTCTGGTTCTGAGTTCAATTGTCCTGGATTTTCATTCTTCCAAGCATCTCATTCTTTCCTTGCTCTGCATTGCTGATTTTTTTTGCTGCTGAAAGCCCAATAGCCTTTCTCCTGATTTCACTGAGGCTCCAGGAAAGTGGCAGCGACCGAGGCTCCTGCAGAGTGACTCTGCTTATTGTGTGGGCTCACTGCAGGTGGCCCAGACAGAGGGATTTCAGTTTTCATTTGTACTAGGCTTCAGAGGGCATCTGCCAAATCAGCCACTCTGGTTGTTCACATCTGCTGGTACAGAGGATTCTTGGTTGTTTTGTAGTTGACTGTCCAGATGTGTAGACTGGCATGACAACGACAAGGCTCCCATGTTACAGCCAGAAACTCATTAAAAGTTTATCAATTTATCACCTTCCTGGCTGTTACACATGACAATAGGATTCGCTGAAAGACGGGCAACCTGGTACATGGCTTCTTTAATTTTTTTGTTTGGTTTGGGGTTTTTTGTTTTGTTTGGTTTTGGCCTTTTTTTTGTTTTGTTTTGTTTTGGGGAGTTTGTTTTGTTTTGCTTTTATCTACACCAAAATAAATAGGCCAACTTGGGTCTCCATTTTATAACAAAGGAAAAAGTTTATCAGTGAGGAGTCCCTAACCTCTTCAAGTACATGATCCCATTTTTCACCTTTAGGAAATGTGTTGTTCAGCCAATGTTTCTAATTAAAAAAAAAAAAAAATCAAACCCTTCTCACTCTTCTCTCCCAGTCCCAAATATCTGTTGTGATCTCTAGTGGTGCCTCCAGCAATGCATCTGAATGCTCTCAGTGAAAGGGGAGTCTGGGCAGTCACATTAGGGAGCAGCAGTATCTGTGAGAACAGCTCTGGCTACAGCAATGACCTGCTTTTCTGGGCTAGTCACCATTGAGCCAACCTAGAAACACAAGGGGGACCACATAAACCCTTTGGGGCAAGGAGTTCTGTCTGTTTTGTATCATCCTAGTGCAGGACTATTGCTTGCAGATGTCTTTTGCAGAGCATAAAATGCCAGTTGGAGAAAATCAGAAGTAATTCTGTGAAAATCTTGATCATCGGGTTGAATTTATCTTTTCTAAAGATTTCCTAGAGATGAAGTAGACCTCCAAGTGGACTCACCTCTTGTAAAATGTGGGAACAGACAGTGTATTTGGATTATTGCAGAGTTGAAGCACATGCTGCTAACTGAGATGCAAAGAATGAATAAACAATGACTTAATGCCATTCCCGTTTCACAGGGAGCCATAAATATGGGGTAGAAGTTGCTGACTAAGGCACTAATTCAGCAAGTGGTAGAAATAAATCAGGAGGTAATGCCACTTTTATAGGGCAAAAAGGATATGGGAACAGACTAACAGAGCAAAGGGATGGGGCTGAGATCAACTGAATGGGAGCAGACGTCTTGGGCTGCAGTGACTGCTGCCAGTGCAACCAAATGCTATCAGTGAACCTGTGCAAGGCATCTTTTATATGGAAGGGATGAGCAGTGGGAAGGATTTACACAGCCTTTGTAAAGCTGTGGTGCACTAACTACCAAAGAGGGCTGGGCAGTGCTGCCAGGGCAGCATGAAAGAGGCTTTGTCAGAAAGGAGCACCAGTCCTGGGTCTTCCTGTCAAACACCTGTATCAATTTTTCCATCCAAAAAAAATTGTTATTTTTACCAAAAATGTGGTTGTAAAATCATACAGGCTCAAATTACAGCAGTTTGCACTTGTCTCCTTAAGGTAAATGGCAACTAAACCAGTGCCTTAACTTTTTCTTTCTGTCCCAGGGACATGAAGGCATAACTACTGTTTTATTCCTGTTTTGGTCATTGCTACCTGTGCTAAATAAATCACAATATTTTATTAGCTTCACTGCTGGTGCTTTCTCTCCTGTTTCCCAGGATTTAGTGACTCTACAAAGCACGTGAGGGGCTGTGAAGAATCAAGCCCTGTGTTCACAGAGCCTGTCAGATTCTCCTTGTCTCCTTGAAGGTGTGCCCCAAAGCCTGCCTGGAGCTGGCTGCATCAGTGATATGTAATCTCACAGCCCAGCCAAGGACAAATAACCCAATTGTGTTGATCTTGAGAGGGTTCTGAGGTTTCTCTGTATCCTGAAAAGGAGTGAAACCTAATGTCCTGGGAAAGGGTGGTGTGGGGGAAGGAGGTCCCTGCCAGGTGGAGGTGGCTGCAGCCAGGCCCTGAAGGGTTTGGAGAAATCTGTCAAAGGCAGCTTCCCTTCCTACATCCTGCCAAGGAAAAAGGATCTTCTGAGCAGAGTCACATTCCACTAGCATTTGGCTGCCACCAGTTTTCATTTCACTGTGTTTTTTTCACCTGCTTTTAAAGTGGAATATCCCACCCAACGGAAATTTATCCTGTCTGAAATGCAAGCCTGGAAATGGGGAGGGCATCCCTGCCATGGAGGGAGCCTGACTGCTGCAAAGCACCGAGGGTCTGTGTGATGCCTGCTTTTCCCTGAAGGTGCCCTCTGGGCTTGGGAAGGAGGAAAGAATGGGACCAGGGAAACAGGAACACTATGATATATAGTAGCTTCAGGTTCCCCAGCAGCATTTGGGATTTATATTGAGTCCCTCCTGACCTAGCCAGGATCAAGAAGGAGGGATTTGTTGTGAGGGAGCACAAAAATTGATTTGTGTCACGAAAGCACAAATGCTAACTGGTGATAACATAGTCACATGACTTGGAGGTAAAAGATTACCTCAAGGCACCATCACTAACTTAACTTCATGTACATAATTCCTGACAGGCACTCACTCTTGCCTGGAGTTAAAAACCACAATTTGTGGAGTCTGATTATTTCCCAGGTGATTTGTGTCATATCTTCACTGTTTCTTTCTACCAGAAAGCCTGTAGCAAATGTCTTACCTGTTTTCTTCCTTGCTACAGTTTAAGCTCATTGCTGGTCATATCCACCAAGGAAATCTGGATAGGAAAGTTCTCTCCTATTCTCTTTTTGTCAACCTTTCAGTTTTTGAAGAGAGTTATCATGTTTATCTTCAGCCTCATCTTCCCCAGACTAAATGTCACTTTATTGAATCTTGCATCATAAATCATGTTTCTACAAAGGCTGATGTATTTTTTACTTCTTTTTTTTTTCTATTTTCCCTTCATCTATCTTTTCTTGTCTTCTCTCTCACTGATATTAAAGTGGAATATCCCACCCAACGGAAATTTATCCTGTCTGAAATGAAAAGGTGAAAAAAACCTATCTTCACTCCCTTGCCACAATCTGATTTCTGTCCTTAATTATTTTCTCCATCTATTTCATGACTTTGTAAAGGGCTTGTTCTGGAATTTGTGCTTCTTCTTATTCTGCTTTGCCTTCCTGCTTTTGCAAAGAATGATCTTAAAGTATTGAAGCATTCTTTGCCTGCCTGGTTAAAGGAGAAGCATGGACTGGGAGCAACTTTACCATTCAGGGTCTGCTAAGTTGGAGCTCCACCTTAGCAGCAGCTTGTCCAGCCCCAGACAAAGCATCTGACCTTGTTCTTGCTATGATTTTCTTGAGGCCTTGCATGATTTTTAAAACTATGATAGCTTATTGCAAGAAATATATATAAAAACACAGCAGCACCAGTCTGAAAATTTGAGCTAGCTTTTAAGGGGTCAAGGTCTCCTCAACAGCTTCCATTTTTCCGGTCACAGGCAGTCTTTAGCTTTACTTTAAAGAACCATTCCAGAAATGGAAAGTTTATGTCTAATTGGTGCTCACAGGCTTCACAGCTGCCATAAGGCTGAGGGACATAAAGATGGTGCAGATTAAGTGTTGTTACATGTCTCACATCCACAAACCAGTATTGTGGGTCTTAAAATTGATTCCTCCAACTGAGGGCTGCCATAGGCTGCTGGGATTCCTGTTTGTGGGCTTTGTAATTTCCCCATGCCAAAACCAGATCATGGGGATGTTGCCTGGTACTGGGCCTACACACTTATAATGTCTCCTGAACCCATTTTAGTTTCCCCAGCCACAGCTCTGCACATTTGAAAGGCAAAGTTAATGTTTTCAAGTTAATGCTTTCAAGTTAATCTAGAGATCTTTATTTACATAACTGATCACAAGACAATGAATTTGTACCAAAAAAGTTTCCTTTTGTTCATTAAAAAAATATCATGGAAGAAAACTCTGCCTCTGGATATTGTTCTGTGCAAAGGACAGATTGTTGACATTCCTGGGCAATTCTGCTCTCTGGCAAAGGAGTGCTTCTTATCAAGTGCTCTGATGTACAAGTGCCTGAGGGCTTGTTCACAAGGGAAAATCCAGCAGCATTATTCATACCTCTTCACTGCAGAATATGAGTACCCACATGGGAGCTCAGCAGGGGTATAATTATTTTGCCCTAGAAAAGTCCAAAGTACCTTTATATAATTTTTCCCCAAAAGAGTCAGCAATGGCACAGGTAATGCAATGGCCCAGAGGAAATGCATTTGGGGACATCAGGAAGGACTGCTTTATACAAAAGCAACTCTTTCCTTGTGTGACAGCACATTTCCCTGTTTGAGATCCCCTCTTTTTTTTTTTTTTTTCCCCACACAAAATGCTCTGTATCTACTGTAAAAACTCACCTCATTTGACAGAGAAACTAAAACAAACACCTTGCATGTACTTATTCACACCCACCCACCCATTCTTTTAATTATTGATCGAGTTTTGCTGCACTTACACTTTTCTTCTGTCAGTGCATCCATCCTCTGAGCAGCACCCTCAGACAGATGCTATCTGAGCAGCGACTGCAGCCCAGAAGGATGTGCTGTATGCTGATGGAGAGGGGCAGTGCTTCCTCCGGAGAACAAGCAAGAACAGAATCCATGTAAAGCAATTTAACATTTTAGAGGGTTTCATCAGGACGTGCTGCACCTGCAGCTATGAACTTCATTTGCATAGCAGAAAAGCAATCTCTGTGCTGTAAAATCCAGGGTTAGGAGGGCGGCAGAGAGGTGGGGTGCGGCCTGTGCAGGATGCGCTGCCCTTTGTGCCTACCCTGGCCCTTGCAGCTCCCGCTGGGTGACCCTCAGCAGGTGGTAGAGCTCCGAGAGGGATTTCAGAGCCCCCTGGTGCCCCGTGGCACCCGTGGGCCCCGGCTGAGCACACTCCTGCACGGCTTTCTGCAGCTGCAGCTGCAGGGGCAGGGACACCAGCGCTCCTCTGAGACTGGGGGAAAACCAGCGGCGGAATATCTTGTCACAAATGACCTGGGGAAAGGAAAAAGAGCAGTGTCACAGACATATTTTATGAAAAATCCTTTCATTAGGATCTTTTCTCCTGAGAAGTTTCAGCTTCTCCATGTTTTGCTGCTTTGCAATGTGATTTGGAGAATTGTTTACCCAGCATGTGAAATTCTTTTTAATTGATGACCAATGACAGCCACCTGTGTCGAGGCTGTGAGCAGTGACAAGATTTTATCATTCCTTTCTATTCCTTGCTAGCCTTCTGATGAAATCCTTTCTTCTATTCTTTCAGTATAGTTTTAATATAATATATATCATAAAATAATAAATCAGCCTTCTGAAACATGAAGTCAAGATTCTCATCTCTTCCCATGTCAGGATTGCCTGCAAATTCAGCAGAGCAGATCATTGTGTTTCAGGAGCTACCACTAATGCCCTGCTGCTTCCCTGGGACTGTAGCAAAATGTCATCTGAATCCAAAGTGCCTCTAGCCATTCAAAGAGGAAGGTATAGGAAAGGAGCATCCATAAAGGCAATGCTCTAGCTAAGGGATGGCCCTTCTCAGGCTGCTCCTGCACTTCACACACCTTAGGAGTGGCTGGGGGAGCTGGGGTTGTTTAGTCTAGGAAAGAGGATGCTGAGGGAGGACCTTATAGTCCTCTATAAGTACCTGAAAGGAGGTTGGAGCCAGGCAAGGATCAGCCTCTGCCCCCAAGTGACAAGCAATACAAGGGGAAATGGCTCAAGTTGTGCCAGGGGAGGTTTAGACTGGATATTAGGAAAAAATTCTTTACCAAAATGGTTGTCAAGCACTGGAACAAGCTGCCCAGGGAATTAGATGAGTCACTATCCCTGGAATATTTAAAAGACATGGAGGTGTGATCTGTTGGTGTGCCTGGAAGTGTTGGGTTAATGGTTGGACTTGTTGATCTTAAAGGTGTTTTCCAACCTAAATAATCCTATGATTCTGCATAACGAGTGCTGAGGGTGAGAGGGTGGGAGAAGCAGGCAAAAGGCCAACAAGCTGCAGCCCCCCCAGCCTGTTTTGTCAGTGCTTCCCACCAACACAAGGTGGGTGAGCTGTAAGACACCTCATCCCAAAGCCAAGAACCCCATGGATATCCCTTTCCAGTACACCCAGATGCCGCATGTGTAGAGTGGAGAATCACAACCACTGCTTACACTTGGACAGCCTCAACTTCCACAGAACCATAGCATCACCAAGGCTGGAAAAGACTTTTAAGATCATTGAGTCCAAGTGTCAAGACAGCACTGCCAAGTCCATCACTAAACCATGTGACACATCTACAAGTTTTTTGAACACTTATGGACAGTGATTACATCATTTCCCTTGGCAGCCTGTTCCGATGCTTGACCATTCTTACAGGAATTTTTCCTCATATTCAACCTAAACCCTCCCTGGTGCAATTTGGTGTCATTTTGTCTTGTCCTGCTACTTGTTACTTGGGAGAAAAGATGCACCTCACTGCATTCTCCTTTCAGGTAGTTACCAAAAGCCATAAGATGTCCCTGAGCCTCCTTTTTTTCCAGCCTAAACATCTCCAGCTCCCTCAGCCACTCCTTGCAAGACTTGTGCTCCAGACCCTTCATCACTCCATTGCCCTCTCTGGACATTCTCCAGAACCTCAATGTCTTTCTTGAAGTGAGGGGCCCAGAAATGAACACAGGATTTGAAGTGCAACTCAAGAATGTGAGTTTACTGTCAGTGGAGACAGAAGTGCTAATCCCCTGCCCCTGCTTACTCTGCTCTCCTGTCTGTGGCACTGGGCTAACACCCAGAAAACCATGACAAATAAACACTATATAGAGAGAATATAAAGATCTGTTTATGTGCCCCAAAACAAGATTTCTGAACAGGACACTTAGGTGGACCTGTTTAAAAACTGACTGTCTTCATCTCAGGGTCTCCTTGTACATCCCATGCATTTTATAGTCAGTGTGATTTTAAAAGGAATGGATGCATAAAACAGCTGTGTTTACTCACTTGCAAGTTGTTATTGGCTCTCTGTGCTCCACATTTTCTGATTTTCAGATTGCATTTTGAAAAGCAATCAAAGAAATTACAATCTTCGTCTCCTGTGCACTTCTGTTCCAAGATGTCTCTCATTTTGGGTTCAAAAAAGGCCATATCCACATCAATGGCCACCACCTGTGAATCAAAACATCCCATCAGATCTGGCCCAGCACAGCCTCTGGGACAGGGCTGAGCAGGCATTCTTTGCTGCTGGCTTTGGGAAATGCTGTGCTAAGAGCATCTGCTGGCGGGAAACCGGGATCACAGGGGCTTCATTTCACTTAACTGAGCCACACTAACCTTATAAACACCACTTTTTAAACAAAAACAGACAATGCTTATGACACCAGGAATGGAAAAATTATTTGTGAATGTGCACCCCTGGGGTCAATTGGACTGATTCACCTTAAAGTCGACCTATCCAATCTGAGGATGGATTTACTTGCTGGTGCAGCAGATGCAGATGGCACCTCAACCTCTCAATTACATGATGGTGTACAATTACCCATGGGCCAGACAGTGTCATTTAGAACTCAGCATTCAGACTAAACCCCTGACTTTGCCACTGTGGAGAGGAGCAGTGGGATGTGCAAGGACAGCTGTACCTGGTACAGCTCCTGCAAACCTGTCCTTGCATTCTATGGGTTTGAGTCTGTTCAGCTGCAGGAGGAGATCCCTGACTTTGGTGAAAGCTGGGTCTGGCTTTGTGCAGTCTTCTTTGCTATGGTTTGACACATTTATTGTGCACAGTTCTTGTTCTTATGGTGCAGAAATACGTCCTGTAACAGAGTCCAGCCAGAAGCTGGTCACAGCAGAAAAACCCTGAGTGAAAGGAGTCAGTCCCTTTCCTCCCCTGACAGCACAAAGTGTTGGCAGAACTGCTGCCCATGCTGGGGATGAGACCTCTCTGGAAGGGCTGTGGGCTCAGTTTCTGCCAATGCCACCCCACCTCTGAATGCTTCACTTAGAGAAATCACAGCAATAAAGAGGGGAAGAAAGAAAGAAAGAAAGAAAGAAAGAAAGAAAGAAAGAAAGAAAGAAAGAAAGAAAGAAAGAAAGAAAGAAAGAAAGAAAGAAAGAAAGAAAGAAAGAAAGAAAGAAAGAAAGAAAGAAAGAAAGAAAGAAAGAAAGAAAGAAAGAAAGAAAGAAAGAAAGAAAGAAAGAAAGAAAGAAAGAAAGAAAGAAAGAAAGAAAGAAAGAAAGAAAGAAAGAAAGAAAGAAAGAAAGAAAGAAAGAAAGAAAGAAAGAAAGAAAGAAAGAAAGAAAGAAAGAAAGAAAGAAAGAAAGAAAGAAAGAAAGAAAGAAAGAAAGAAAGAAAGAAAGAAAGAAAGAAAGAAAGAAAGAAAGAAAGAAAGAAAGAAAGAAAGAAAGAAAGAAAGAAAGAAAGAAAGAAAGAAAGAAAGAAAGAAAGAAAGAAAGAAAGAAAGAAAGAAAGAAAGAAAGAAAGAAATCCAGCTGACTGATGTGAGCCAAGCTGTGGGTAACCACAGGGAAGGAAGCCTGTCTCCAACATCAGGGATGTGCAGCCAGCAAATGTTCACAGCTGCATTTCACACTTGACAGTCAGGATCAGGGATGTTTTCTCTCAGCATCTGACACACATTTTCATAGAGGAAAAGGTCAGGGACCTGGGCAAAGTAGAGTTACTTGGGCTCAAATGATAGTTTTATTTTTCAGATTCGACCTCCCACGTAACAGGAGAAGACGAACAGTGTGACTAGAACAGCAACTGGATCAACCCCAGGAACTAAAGATGTCTGGTTTGGTAGAAGGCCAAATAAACCTTCCACAGGCAAAATAAAGAACATAGTCTAATCTTCATTTTGTTCTACTCCTTTTTCCATAGGGAAAAAATCTTACAGAGATGAGGCTTATCTTAAAAACATAAGTATTTTTAAGCATTTTGGAGAGCTCTATAATGATGATGTAGCCTAAGGAATTTTACATGTTTGGACAGGCAAATTTGTTTTGTTTTGGGTTTTTTTTTTTTTGTTCTTTACTTCCTAAAGCTTTCTGTGGTTTTGCTATTCAGTTCTTTGGAGAAGAGACAGTGAGAGAAGTGCAGGGTTTCCCCAGTTCCAGAATCACTGTTCCACTTCCCAGGTGGGGTGTTTGCCAGCACATTTGACAATCTTATCCAGTGCTCCACTAGGAAAAGCAGCCCTGGTTCCCAAATACTGGCTGCCAAAGGGTTCAATGTCTTCACTGAAATTCATCTGTTACAAAAATGTGTGGGCATCCAGCTAGAGCCTGTGGAGACACATCTAGCTGACACTTTGCCTATAAACAGCTACATTTTGGTGAGCTTTGCTATGATCATAGCTGATGAAAAAAGGAAATACAGGAAGGACCCAACTTGGCTCATGACCTGATTTAAAGTCATGTTTAATGTGCTGTGATCTTTTCAGTTTTCTCTCAATTATTGGTAAAAGAGGAAGCTCTCCCAGAGTATTGTGGATTCATCCAAACCTCCTTCTAACTCTGTACCTTATGTAGCTCCATGGCAGCTTAAATTTCTCCTGGATGATCTACCAGACAGCTCCTTGCTTTGCAGCAGGAGAGCACATGAAGGCTGGAGGCTTATCCCCACCACATGAAAATAATCCTCAAAGTAAAACCATTGCATTCCAAGCACATTTCTTTGGGCATTAGAAGTCTCATTACTCAAATGAGGAATAGTGGTACAATTGTGAGGTTTTTCTATTATCCCATACAAGAAACCAGCAAGTGAAAAAGCTGCTTAAAACAAACAGAAGAAACAAAAAGAGGCTGCATTGCGGTGTTCCCATTCTGGAACTGGTTGGTCACTGGAACATCCTGGCAAAGCAAGCCTCACCAAAAGGACTCAGAAGAGAAGACACATCCGGTATTCATCCCCTTTCCCTAAATGGAATCTATTTTCCTGTAAGTAGGTTGTGAAACAGATGCTCTGGCCTGTGCTCAGCCACAGGCAGCCACAGCCCTGAGTAACTGAGGAAGATGGGCAAAGCCTGCCTTGAGGAATTCCTGCTTTGCCTAAGTAGTGCTACAGCTTGCTTCGGTTTCTTGCTGTATCTCCTCGCCCATTCCATGCTCAGCTGCTGTATTGCACCTGAATAAACAATGGGAGGGGAGGGAAGGGTGAAGGAGAAACACTCTAATTGCTCCTAATGGCTCTGTGTTTAGGTTTTTGTTTGTCTAGTACTCTGAAGATACAAGTGTTACATTAACACTCAGTGAGTACTAAAAATAAAGTCCCCGAAAATGCTTTATATTCACTCAGAGTGCAGAAACACCGCTGATGACACTGCAAATTTGGGGCCTAAATTCAAACACTCGGTACCTCCAATCTGTAGGCAAAATTCCAACCAAAACCAGAGGAATTTCTGTCCACAGACTGAATGTGAGCTGCACTACTACTTAGAAAATATACACAGCTATCAGGTCCGAGTTACAGCTGCACCATGAGAAGTCAAAGAGTGACAGTAGTAGGGAGTTTCATGTTGCTGTCCTTGCATAGTTTCCAGACCAGGTAAGCTGACCACCAAAGCACAAATATGTGTTTGGATGTGGGGAGTTCCCCTTGTGTCAGACCATGAATTCAGCCTTAGCTTTCAAATTCATACAGTTTTTTCATTTCAGCATCACTACCAGAAATATGACTCAAATTACAGCTTCATTTAGAGCTTTTGAAATCCCCTTGTCTCCAGGAGGCATCCCTCACCACATCCAAGGGACCTTGCACCGGTGCCTTTGAAGAAGTGAAACAAAACAGAAGCGAGCAAGAAGTTTTCAAAATAAGCAGCAGGATTTAGCGCTCCAAAAATGTGACTGTACACATTACAAAGAGGAAAAGCAGCAGAGAATCTCCCTTGATGCTTGTAAATTCATTGGCTTTGCAAAAACTTAGCCAAAAGCTGTGCGAGGAGGGAAGTGTCATTTTTACACAGCCACCTTCAGACTAGAATTTGACCTCAAGTTCCTGGAACACCACCCCAAAGGCCCAACTTACCGTGAGATCGTGCCTGATAGCGAAGTTTTCTGGTTTGATGTCGCACAGGTGAAGGCGGTGAGAGAAATCGTTATCAAAGTGCTGCACCATGTCCAGAAAGCTGAGTGCAATGTCAATGATGGCTCTCACCCTACTCCTGTGGCCACTAAGGGAGGGGCCCATCACGTTTTCCAAGGGGAAAAGAGTTTTGTGCCAGGCATGTCCAGCTGTGAGATACTCCACAGCATAAAAGTGTCCACAAGAGCCAATAATTCGTAGCACATGTTTGCTGAAGTCCTGCAGCAAACTGAAGTAGATATATTCTTCCTGCTGGAGCAAGGACCACATGCTGGCCACCTGTGCTTTCCAACGTGGTCCCTTCTTCCTTGTCCACAGGGGCCCCATGGTATTGTTAGACAGTTCTAGCCCCAAGGCATTTTTGACCTCCAAAGCTACCATAAGCAGAAGCTCTGTTTCGGGGATATCCTGTGTTTCCACCTCCTCTAGCATACTGAGGTGCTGGTAGCTCGAAAAGCTTTCTTTTTTGGATTTCAGTATGATGGGCTGGCCTCTCCAATCAGCCTGGATGACCTTCTTACCGCTGTCATAGTACAGGCAGTGTTTGTACACCAGCTTCTGTGCCACACACAGGTCTTCACAGAGGTCCCCAGTCAGGGCTCCGCTGCTGTAGTCGAGGCACTGGAGTGAAAGAGCAGAATATTCATAGCAGAACCATACCCCTACGGACCGTGCAGAAGAAAGACAAATAATGAGCAACAGTCCTAAGCTTGAGAGGATTGCAGCAGTCATGGAACTGCAAACACACACCTACAACCATTGGGCTGTTCAATGGTTTTTCAGAAGTCTCTAGAGATCTATTACCAGGGGAGTTTTGCTTCAAAACAGGGATTATGGGGATGGTAGAGGGCAAGCTTTTCAGGGGCAAGGAAAGGGACTGGATGTCCGGTCAATCTGAAACTTTTTGCACGTATGAGTTCAGTGGGACAAACTCTAAACACTTGGGCTGTGCTGTGTATGATTATGGGTTGTAACACTTTAAGGCACAGAGTAATGCAGCACTTCTCTGGAAGGTTCAGGGCAGCATAACTTAGATATCACCACAAAAACTAAAGGAAAACCCATGTGCAGCTGGATTTCTGGGACATTCCAGAGCTCTGCATGCTTCAGCCTTGCACTCAACATACCCTGAAGAAGCTGTAATAACCTCCTCCTGTATCACCAGGAAACACAGGTTTCATTCAATGAGCTTTGGACCAAGAACTTTCAGAATTTTTGAGTATTTTCATTCAATGAGCTTTGGACCAAGAACTTTCAGAATTTTTGAGTATGTAAATGCTGCAGAATACAATGACTCTCCAGGGTTTATATGCAGTTATCAGAAGTGACATTTTAATATTAATTGCTTCAGTATTTAATCTTTTATTAACTGTAAAGAAATCAGTCTTTGGAAACAAGGGAACTGCTGCTTGATAGTTAAGTGGTCAATGGAAATTAGTGCAAGAACTGCAAGGATTCCCTCACCAGTTCATCTCAAGCCAGAATAATTTCTGTAATATCAGTTCCAAAAGTGGAGGCAGTTGATGTATTCCTGTGGTCATCCAGAAGTGCAGCTGTAGGGACTGCTTTGGGTCCCTCAGTAGAGAGGATGATCAGAGGTCTGTGGTGAAAGGGGAATAGAGGGGGTGGTATAGAAAGCCAAACATCTGTGAGGCAGCTTGACAGTGTCATCCACCTCCATTGCTTTCTGGCATTTGAGCCTTCACTTAAACAAACTGGCAGGTCCCCCCTGCACGTGCAGAACTCGCAGTGGCCGCCTGAGCCCCACCTCATTTGTGACTGCCTGTTACACGAGGAACGTGATCGTAGCATTCCAGCAATGTATTTTCTTGGGACAGTCCCTGAGGTGTGCACATCAGAGGAATATGTTCTGATGCCAAGCAACGTTTAGAGTCCAGCCTTAAACAACACACCAGGGAATGGGTGGAGGATCAAGTCCAAAATCCAAGAATGGTGATCAGTTGACAGAAACAGCTCATTGAGGGCAGTTCAGAGAGACATAAAATTTATTTATATTCTGATGTTCCCACAGCCCAAGTGGGAATGTTCAGTGCCAGCAAGGAGAGTCAGGTAGGCAAACTCTTGCATGAGTGACTGGACACTGTGTCCATGCATGGACACACACATCTGCATTCTCATCCACACCAGGATGACTAAAGAGACTCACTCAGACTTCTGAGACTCACTCAGACTCAGATCTGCAGACTACAGAGCATGCAGATCAATGTTCTTGCTTTTGAAAATTTACTCCTACTAATGTAATACAATTTTACTCTACCTTTTTAAGTAGGAAATGTAGTTTTCTCGACAAAAGTAGGTTAGCAGTTCTTGCCATCTGGAGCTCTAAGCAATTTTAGAAAGAAAATTACAAACAGAAGGAATTTTTCGGGGTTTCTTTGGATTGTAAGTATAAGCGCATTTAAAACTCTATTGACAGACCACAATCTAATTCTCTTCTTGTACAGTAAGAGAAGATAGAACTTAGTCATGTAATTGGGTTCACATGGGTGGACACTTGCCCCTGTGGACAATTTTACTGTGGTTCACTCTTAGAGGGTTCACATGCATGGACTTCTGGCATCCAAAAGAACACATGACCTGTAGCCAAACATGTCAAGGCACAGCTTATTTTCCTGTGTTGACATCACGTCATTCTAAATGGCATTAGTGAAAAAAAGTATTTGTGGAAAAAGCAGAGTCAAATTTCACAGGCAGAGGAGACAGGTCCTTTTTGAACCTGGTTGCTATTTAGGACTTTTCCACTGTTTTTTCAGTTGACGCTATCAATATTTGATTATTAACCTAGCATCTGACAAACAGTGTTGGAATAATATTTTTCTTACAATGAATTTGTGCAGAGTTTTGCAAACTGGGATCTGTGAAAGATGACTTGACCAAAGAGCTCGTGGCCTCACAGTGATGAAACACAGATCAGCCTTCCAGAAGGGCATTCTCAGCTGGTCGCAAAGGCAAGCAAGGCTTTCAAAAAGACTTCCTCAAGGAAGCAATCAAGAAGATTGAACCATTTCCGATCAACCCTTTAGGCACAGCTTGCACTGGTGGTTCACCTTGTAGCAATTATTTGACCCTTACATCCATTCTAAACACACAGTTTTACAGGACAGTCTTCCATCATAGTGGCATGGCTTGTACTGTTGTGCTCCCCAGAGTACTAGCTTGCATTTTATAGTATTAAAACACAAATTTGGTGGACTGAAAGCATTTAACCAGATAATATGGATTACCTTGCCATGACACAATGGACCATTTACTATTTACCAACACAGGAAGTTTTCCACTAACTTCAGACTTCACTATACAAGATTGTCCATCATCCTGCTGATAAAAGGAAGAATCAATTCTCCAAAGAAATATTTCAGAACTGGTCCTCCAACCTAACTGCCATCCCTGTCGTAATGACTGAAGTTTGAGATCCGTTGATGAGACAGTTTTAAATTGACCTAGTGATCGACCTTTGAAAGCCACAGATTCTTCGTTCAGTGCCAGATACTTAAAACTAAAATATGAAAGTGCTACTAAGCCAAAAGCCTTATAAAGAAGCAGCTGTAATACACAAAAATGCACACACAAGCACAGCTTGGACTCATTCATATGTATCTTATTAAAATTGGCTACATAATTTTTAATGTCTTCAGTGGACTTAACAAGATAAGTTTAAAAAGCTGGGTTTCAATGAATGCGAAAGCTTAAATTAATGTAAACCTTGCTAAGGATGTAAATACATTTAAATAACTCACTGTACCACCATCAGTGCCCTGATGTTTTGCCTAGTTAGCTACTAGTTCTGTGTAAATGCAATACAGAGCCAGGTTTGGAAGGCATCAGAATTAATTGATTTCTCCAGAGGGAACAAAAATTGATTGCTATGGCTTAGTGTGTTCAGTGTGAATGAAGATGAGACTGGCATTAGGAAAGAGCAAAGGGAGAGCTTTTTCTGAGAGTAAAAGTTGGTCTCTGCAAATTGCCCAGTGCTATTTCAGCCTTCTCAGTGCAGTACACAGCTGCACAGATGTATGTCTTACTCAGAATAAGGAAATAAAACTTTCAGAAATGCCACTTGAAAGGGCATTTGCACCCACCTCCTTAAAATATTTCATCTCCTACTGAGAGATGACTAGTAAAATAATTTTTCTTAGAAGTTTACTTTTTCTTAATGGAAGGTGTGAGACTCAAGATATCAGGTTATTTTTTTCATGGATCAGTTGCACTTTCTGAAACTGTGAAGCTCCTGCTAAGTTCAGAAAATGTAGAAAAACATATTTTGGGGTGGATGAAGAGGAGTTCATTTTCTAATTACTCCACTAGAATGACAAGCTCTTTCTAACGTCATCTGGGAAAACTGTTGCTTACAAACCTTCACGATACTACTGATGATTCACCTACTCACAGACAACACAGCGATCTCAGCTACTCTTCCTCTGCAAGGAGGGTCTGAACCTGAGCTGTCTCAGTGATGGAGACAACTTCCCAAGCTTGCGACTGAAATCTGATCCCTGGGCTTTTGAAGCCTTGCGTGACGCTTTCCAAACTGAAGAACAGCAACAAGTCTCTGTTCATCTGTTTATTGGTGACTGCCATGGCAAGGACCTGGATGTCCCTGAGCTTGGCAGCTCCGTGCACCTCCGTATCTCAGTGCTCTTCCCGAGCACGTAAGGAAGAGGCAGGAATCATTCCTACAGCTGCAAACCTGAGCTCAGCCCTACTTCCATCTGGCTCCTGAGGAACTGAAACTGGAACTCACTGCCATTAAACACATGCTGCCAGGACCGCTACCTACACTTGCTTTTCCTTTATTATACAGAATTAAGGAAAATAAGTTTTTGCTTGCTTGCAGTGATAGATTATTCAATTCCCACTAGGATTCCTCCTTTCCCACCTAACCACTGGCACTACAGATACCCTGACTAAGAAACAAAACTAAAAGTATTAACCCACGCTGCTCCTCTTCTCAAAGTGTTTCCTACACAATCCTAATTATTCATTATGCATTATTATTTTTAAGGGAAACTTTAATGAATATTCGCAAATCCTTTCTTGAATTTTAACCACATCTTACACACCAGCCCCCAGCAGACCATAAAGGAAGCAATACAAGCTGCCTGGCACTTCTCAAAGAGGACTTTTGAACAAACAGCTTTTCGGCTAAAAACAAACAAAAAACCCCCCAAACACCCGGAGGAAGGCTTTGCTCCTCTTCGGAGCATTCGGCTCAGGCAGCGCACCCGCATCCCACGCCCGGGAGCCGGGCGGCCGCCTGCACCTGACCTCGCCCCGGGAAGGGAGGCAGGGAGGGAGGGAAGGAGAGAGGGAGGGAGGGAAGGAGGCAGGGAGGCAGGGAGGGAGGCAGGGAGGCAGGGAAGGAGGGAAGGAGGCAGGGAAGGAGGCAGGGAAGGAGGGAAGGAGGGAATGAGGGAAGGAGGTAGGGAGGTAGGGAGGCAGGGAAGGAGGGAAGGAGGCAGGGAGGTAGGGAAGGAGGCAGAGAGGGAGGGAAAGGAGGTAGGGAGGTAGGGAAGGAGGCAGCCGCCCGCCCGTGCGCACCGGGGTCTCCGGCGATGCGGCACCTCCGGCGGCCGGAGCCGGGCAGGGCGCCCCGAGAGCAGCCCCGACGGACCGAGCGCCCGCTCGTCCTGCCGGGCAGCCCCCGGGAGATGCCCCGCGTCCCGCCGGAGCACGTACCAGCCTGGCCAGGATACGGTGGCTTTTCTCGTCCGTGCAGCTCTCGGAGAAGACGCTCCTGTGGAGGAGGAACAGCGCAGCGCTCACCAGCACCCAGCAGGCAGCCCAGAGGAGGAGCAGCAGCAGGGCGCATCGCCGCCAGATTTTGAGCCGCAGCCGCTTGAAGCCCGGGATGCCCCTCATCGCTGGGCTGGGGCTGCGCTGGGCTCCGGCGGCCGCTGCAGCCGCGGCGGCCCCGAGCGAGCGGCAGCGGGGCCGGGGGAGCCGCGCTGCGCCCCCCGCACGCCCGTCCCGCCCGCCGGGCTGCCCCGGCCGCTCCCGCCCCCTGCCCGGGCCGGGGCTGCCCCTGCGGAGCCCCGAGCGCCCCTTTTGAATTTAAGCCACGTAGTTCCGCCGGCTTTTGTCTGCGCTCCCCGGTGCCAAGCGGCCCCTGCAGCCACTTGGCGGCTGCTGCCCGCGCCCCCCGCCTCTCCTCCGCGAGTTTCTCACCCGAGAATAAAGGGAGTTTGAAGGGTGATGAATGCTGCTCTGGGAACCCTTTGCAAGAGGCAGCCTGGAGACGGACAGGTCCCTCTGGTGAAAGCTTCGTGTCCCGACAAATGGGAAAAGGAATAAAAAGTTGTCATTTATTCTGGAGTAACTTCTCAGTTTTATCCTCCCGGAGCTAATGGAGGGAGAGAGAGAAGCGGCTCAGACGCCCTTTCAGTAACGCAGCCCCCAGCGCCCCCACGGTCGGTCGCCCCTTGGCTGCCCCAGCCGCAGTGGCGGGGTGCAGGCTGGCCCCTGCCCGCATCCCCGGGTCTGCCTCACTCGGGAGCGACACTGGGGACACACTGCCAAAACAGGCAGGCTGTACTGGGTCCCAGGATGCTGGGCTGGACAGATTGCCTCCCTGCCCTGTAGCTGCGTCCCTGTTATGGTGCGGTCAGCTCCACCGGACAGCCTCTATTTGACTTCGCTAACCTTTCTGAGAAGTCAAAGACTCAGATGTTTGTTCCCGTGCAGCAAGGAAGATCCTGGCATCCTTTCCTCACTCCAGGTGCAGATGTGCACTGTCTCTGTTCAGAGAGCTCGGTTCAGTGATATATGTTCTTAGCATCATGTCTAACTTAATGAGAAATGCCTCCTTGACAAGTCTTTAAAAAGAAAGATGTCTCTATTGATATGATCGAATTTTATCTCTCAGAACAGCAAGGGAAGAACACAGGTGCAGCCTTTATCCACACCTTTTACATGATCAGTGCAGTTCTCCTCTAGCTAGCAGAGCAGGGCTTGAAATGGAGCTTCTAAGTAGATGGCAGACTGTGGCAGAAAAGGAAAAGAAAGATAAAAATATTGCTGGACATATTCCAGCTTTCCTTCCTAGAGACTGTCAGTGGGGAGGGAGAAGCAAGAAGAGCAAAATTACTTTCATCTCCAAAGTCTCAGAAGCAGAATCATTATCATTAGCCACATCCTCTGTCAGTGTGTTTTGCTTGATTTCTCCACCATCTCATTTCTTCACCTGCTGAGACTGCCTTTTCAAATTTTCTTTTTTCTTTCCCCTGATCCTTTTACTGAGAAGCTCACTTTTGAGGCAATGGTGATACAGTCTGTTTCTTGGGAATGTGGCAAGCAGCAAAGACCAAGGAGGCGGCTAGGAACTAAAAGATTTTAATCCTGTTTCTCAGGCTGATAGGAAATGCTTCCAGAAGCTGTCTCTGACCAGCTTGGGGCGTTCTTTAGAAATTTCTAGGACAATGAGTGGACAAGGAGGAGTTTTGCTTGGCCATTCCTCTGTAGGAGTACCAGCTAGGCTTGAACACAGCCAACCTTCATCAGTGACTGCTGCCACCTAGGAGATAAAATTGCAGCTCTGCCATACTGATGTCTGGAACAATCCCAAGATACATCCCACGTGGAAGAGGGATGCAGGTGGTGGGGGAAAGTCAAGCATATGTCCCTACTGCTTAGTCCTAAGCCGTCTGGGTAATAGTTTAGACACCACCAAACCCACATGTATTTTAAAGTGTGGATCTTGACTTCTCTGTGTGTCAGCAATCCCCAAAGGATATTATGCGATTTTATTAAATGTCTCTGAAATTCTGTATACGTGTCATTGGTGTTTCAACAATAGCTCTGAAAACAAACCTAACACCTGACTTTAGACCGGGAACAGAATATGGAGATTTCAGACCAGGTTAGGTGTCACAGCTGACCTTCTCTAATTGCCACTGAAAAAAAAAAAAAGGATGTTCCTTCATCCTTCTCCTCCTCCTCCTCCTCCGCTGCCGCCATCTCCCTGTTTCCCTCTTGGCCTTGCCTGCCCAGTCCAGTCCCTTTCCCAGTGAAAGACACTCCTTGCTACCTAGGGAGCTTTCTCAACTTGCTAACAGGGCAGAGAAGTGTAAAGAAGTTTCTTGCCGAGATTATGTTCAGAGAGGTCAGCGAGCCCTGAGGATGTCTCCAGGCTGGTGCAGGGATGCACACTGCAGGGCTGGGTGCTCTGGGAGGCAGAGCTGTATCAAATGTCTGCACCTTAAAGGTGCAATGAGATGTTGCAGATAAGGTGATCTTAAGGGAAATGGTTGCTGAAAGAAGCAGTCCTGTCCCTGTTTCCACCCCAGCCAAATGCTGCCACTGCTCCCTCAGCAGCTGGATGCGGGTAGGTAGCCCAGCAGACAGCATCAGGAGGGTGTCTGGCTGCACTTTTCATTTCATCCCAAGATGCCAGGTAAAATTCACTGGATTTCAGGGTCTGTAAGGAGATCACATCCTCTTCTTTGGTTTGGAAACAGCTGGTACACGTAGTAAGCAGCAACTTTAACATGCAGGTATCTGATGCTTTGAAATGATGAAATATGAAGAAATAAACAAAGAAAATAATAATAGGTTTTAATGTAGTTTTAATATTGCTTTAATAGTTTTCATAAAAATAAAAGTACAAGATGAACGGAGCTTAATGAAGCAAATGCAAGTTGTGTGACACTTGTACTGCATAGTTTACCAGTTTCATTTTATGGTAAATCCCACAGGAAACATTTTCAGGGAATAAAGCCCTGTCTTCCCAAAAGATTTCAGTACAGCATTCAGGTGGGGGAAGGGGCTGTATCTAGTTCTTCAGGCTCTGAATTTTTTAATATCTCACTCACTTTAGTGAGTGGGAAAAGCTGGACAAGCCTGGTAAATATGTATGTGTGTGTGTACACATACCTCCTTGTATACATGAACAGAGAGAGCTTCAGAACAGGTCAAGAACTGACCCAGAAAACTTGGATTTAGTAAAACATAAAAGCCTAGATGGTTTAGGATCATGTGTTTTAGCCTTTAATAACAACCTATTGCTAACTGCAAAATTCAAGTCTAATTTCAGATTTCCCTAAGCTTCAAGGTTAAGACTAACAGAATTATAGATATAGATGATATAGATATAGATATAGATATAGATATAGATATAGATATAGATATAGATATAGATATAGATATAGATATAGATATAGATATAGATGATATAGATATAGATATAGATATAGATATAGATATAGATATAGATATAGATATAGATATAGATATAGATATAGATATAGATATAGATATAGATGTGTGTGTGTCCCTATGTGCTGTAGCAATTTTTCTTTTAAAAAATCCTCTGCATCAGAGAACCCTTGCTTTCCATATATATTAAACTGTGCCTGCTTCACATTGCATTCCTGTGTTCCCAAAGGAAGCTATATTCCTATTCTCATTTTGACTGAGAATTAAACTTGATGGAAATTAATTAGGAGAAGTTGAATTAAGGCAAGAAACATCAGGGGCAGTAAAAATAATCCAGGACTAACTAAATTAGTTCCTACCCAATTAATCTTTGAATTAGTGCTCAGAGCATGGTGTCAGCATCAAGTTGGCCTCCTCTTTGTCGCTGTGTTGGGCACATCACAGAATTGCACATCACTGTGACAGTTCAGATGTGGAATAACCAGAGGCTTTAGTATCCAGGAGATGCCCTGGCATAGCCAAGTAGGAGCCTGGCATGGCATCCCTGCATGCTGTGTGCCTCTGCAGGGGCTCAGCAGCTCCTCAGAGCAGGGCCATGAGGAGGGCTCAGCCCAAGGAACTGCTGAGCCCTCCTGTTTCTCACCACCTTCAGACACAAACTGCATTGCAGGCTCCAGTTGTATTATGCTGTTAGACCTTATTTTCCTAATTACCGAATTCTTCATGAAGAAAGAAACTAAATCAGTCCTTAAGAACTACCTTGGCACTCGAGTTAATGAAATGTAAAACTGGTTCATTAGGACTTATTGTTCTCTTTGATTGATTTTATCACCTTCTGTCATTGGTTATCTATGGAATAGGGTACATGCTGCTAATCTTTCACAAGGCATGTAAATCTCCTATTTTCCTTCTGGGAGGTCAGGAAACTTTTAAGGGCTGTTCAAATCAACTTTGGAAATATATTTTAACATACAAATATTTCTTTCTGATTTCCTTTGGCAAAGTTGCTGCTGAGAAATCTTGCAAGGTTAGACATAGGTTTGAACATGCCCTTTAGGCAGTGAAATTCCCCTGCAGAGTACTGAGCCTACCAGAGGAATCCAAATGTATTTTATCATTTATATCATTAATCAAAAAGAGTATGTTGCAAACTACTCACAGAAGTTTTATGGCACCAGTGAGCAGTGAGTTTATTGGGTCACATTGTGAACCAGAGGCAGAAAAATGGCACAGTATAAAATACAGAGTACAGCTCTGTGGGCAAAGGAAAAGCCTGGTATAATTCACTGATTTAAACAAGGGCAGGTGTTTAGACAGAAAAAGCTTTCCCATGTATTAATAGAATAAAATAACACATTTTCTCCTGTTTGCTTTTAAAGTTTTGAAATATTTCTTAGTCACAGTTGCCCAGGAAAGCAACAAAGATCCTAGCTTTCTTTTTCCCTTTTACCACTATATAGATTGCACATAGCAGAGTTTAATTATCCTTCTCTTCTCATATATCCTAATTGATCTCTTTATTAACCTCATGCCAAATTTTCCCTCTCCTTTGGAAGCAGTATCACCTGAAGAAGCCAGCAAGATACGTTGGCAATCACTGTAGTGGGGTGTGGTTTACTTGCAATTCTTCAAATTGGAAGATGGAAAAGTTAAGATGCAAAAAATATTCCGGAATTTTTGTCCACATATCCCAAATAGTGCCTGATACAATATTGCCTATTGCTTCTCTGCTATATTCTTTGCCTGTTTATGTTGCCAGTCACCAAAAGGAAAATAAGCTGTGAGATGAAGCTTGGTCAGTCTGCAAGGGGAGTTATAAGTGGAATTTTCTTTGCCTGGGATTGGAGTCAGTGGCTTGAGAGCAATTTTCCAAGCCTAAGAGGATGCTCTCCAGCAGAATTTGCTGCTGTGTGGTGTGTTGTGTGTCTGTCCACAGTGTGTGAAAGGGTGAACAAAGAGGGGAAAATGCTGAGATTGTTTTCCAGCCTTTGCATCAAGTTCAGGCCAAGTGATCTCACTGTGCCACTAGTGAATCTGGCTCTTTGTAGCCTCTCTTTATGAGTGTCTGAAACAATTCCAGAAATACTTAGAAGTTGCACTAGGGTTGTGTAGAAAGAAACACCCCACCATTTAATAAGCTAATTCTGTCTGGCATTGGGCTGTTATTTACATGAATGGTTTAAAGTAATTTAAAGGGCCAGAATATTACACATAATAAACAGATGGCATTCATGGGGCTGTGATCATTTAGATATGTGGTAGCTCATAAGAGAAAAATTTAAATGTCATCTTTTCTAGTTGAATGACCAGATTTATTATTTCAGTGCATTAAAAGGACATTTTAACAGCTGACACTACCAGAAGGGATATCATGTTGTCTTACAGATTAAATCAATCCAGTTCTATGGCTGCAGACTCTGAAATGGGTTTATATTAGGAATTTGCTCCAGACTGATTTTAAATTAGTTTCTACTGGTAAGAGTGACCTAGGATACCCAAAGTCCACAAGTTCATGTCTTGTTATGCCATAAATTGTAAAATGCAGTCAGAGGTCTGCATGCTGTCTGTAGCTGTAGAAGAGAAATGGAAAGAAAACTGATTCTTGGAGATGGAAAAAAGCATCTCCTTTGTTGGCACAAGTAACCACCAAGTGGATACTTATGATACTGCATGTGAAATGTTTTGTAAACTGGAAACAGACTTTCCAGGGAGAATCTGTGCTGCTTTTCCCCATTCACATAAGCAAATCTTAATTTATAGCATTTTTTCCTGACTCTTTGGCTTTGTTGGTTTGGCTTAAGGTCTGTGTACTGTAGTACTGCATGTTTAAAAATCTAATGAAATGGAGCCATCACATACAGTGGTAGATCATGATGCATTTACATGTGAGTATGTCCATTTTTTGACTTCTCTTCTAAAAATCCAAATCTGAAGTAGAAAAAAATGATGGCTTAGGAAGTTCTTGGATGATTTTCAGGACCAGTTTTGTAAAACTTAATTACTTTCAGTTATTTCCTTGAAGCTGTTCACTGCATTTTCTTTGCAAATGATGAATAGCTGGGCACAGAGCAAACTGTAAAATGATCCATTAGTGAAATCCAATTTTCTATCAGACTTTCCAAGTAATTAGCTTTTCTTCAGGCAATATATTGTTAGTTTGCATGCATCCAATGTTGTATGACATTTGTTTAGGAAAGAGTAGACTATTCAATTTCTGTATTGCTTACAACAAACAAACAGCTCATAACTCTATCAAGATTAAGCATCCCTTAGTGCAAGTGAATCCCCTGTTCTACTCCCAAGCAAGAAATCTGAGTGTTGGAGCCTGCCCAGCTGCCTGAGCAGCAGCAGCAGTGCCGCTGCTGTACAATGTTCCTCTTGTTACATGCAAGCATCTTCCAAGAACCTGTGTGGTTCTGGTGGCCAGGCCTGTTTCTGGGGCCTCACTGCTACCCAGGCATCAAAGATAATATAATATAATATAATATAATATAATATAATATAATATAATATAATATAATATAATATAATATAATATAATATAATATAATATAATATAATATAATATAATATAATATAATATAATATAATATAATATAATATAATATAATATAATATAATATAATATATATAATATAATATAATATAATATAATATAATATAATATAATATAATATAATATAATATAATATAATATAATATAATATAATATAATATAATATAATATAATATAATATAATATAATATAATATAATATAATATAATATAATATAATATAATATAATATAACAACCAAGGAGGGCCATCGTGCTGCCTCCTGCTTTGAGCAGAATAGTTGGTGACTGAGAAGCCTCAGGACCAGATTTCTGCAGCTTCTTCCACAGGCACAATCTTCTGTTTTCTGTCACTTGTCTTCAGTACAACCCCATTTTCTTCCCTACTTACATTTTTCTCCTTATTCTGCAATAATTTACCTTTTCAGTTCGTCATAGCCCTTGTCTACCACCAACATCCCCTCTCAGTCACCTCTCTCCTCAGAAGATTTTGTGTGTTTTAGAAGGAGTCCCTCTCTCCCACCTCTTGCAACAGCATTCTTCTTCTTGAAAAACAAACAAACAAAAAAAATTCCTTAATTCTGGTTCAGAATCAGTGGTTTTGCTTTTGATTTATACAAAGGAACATAAAAGGAAGAATATGCAGAGATGCCATTATTGGACGACATCTCATATTTGCTGGTTTTGCAACTCCCTGTTTCCTGCATAGAACAAAAGTGTGCTTCCAGTCCATGCTGTACACATGCACACACACACATGTTCTTAGCAAAAGAACTCATAGCAAGTTTCCCAAAATGAAAAACAGGGATTGTAATGTTCTGGATGTGATCCTCAGTCCTGGAAGAGAGGAGATCCACCAAAGGAGGGAGAATGGAACCACAGTAAAACCACAAGAGATACCAAAAGCAGCCCTGCAGAGCTGCATCTCTGGAGTAAAATTCCAGCTGGGGAAGCACTTAGGCTCCATTTTATTGAGGAGAGCATGCACTGCTGGCCAAACCTCTTTAATATTTCTCTTTCACACTGAAAAATCAACAACTTACAAAAGACTGAAATAAAGTCTCCCAACATTCCAAAATATATTCAAGGAGAAATTGAAAATGACATTTATTCACATATTTGGAACATTCCATGCACTTTCAACATGGATAAACTGGGCATGGAGTTGGGAAGAAACACTGGGATGAAATACAGGATAGCTGAGATTAAGCAGAAAAAGGGCGAATGTTTTTTCATTTGGGCTTTTTGGTCATTCCAAAGAAAAGTGCAGGACTGAAGCAGTGCCCAAGGGCTGTGGTTCTCATTTGCAGTCAGAGCACATCTAGCTGGTTATTGACTCCGTGCCTGCCTGTCCTTTACACGTGCCTGCTACGACACACATCTCGCCATTCCCATTTGAGCCATTGACTTGTATCAATGCAGAGCAGCAGCACAAGCAGGCAGAAGCACAGAGTGCTTTAGTCCCTCAGGCCGAGGAATAGACAATGAACAAAGGGATGTAGGTGTGGTTTTCACTCCTTTTGGAGCACTGGCACTGCTGGACTAACACTTCAGCAAACAAGAAATCTTTGGCATGCCCATTCAATAACTTTCCAAGATATGTTGGCTCTGCAGTTTGCAAGCCAGTCCTCTGCTGGAAAAGAGCAATTTACTAACAGCCTCTCACATCATTCTTTAATCAGTGCCTCAAAATCAGAAGTGGAACAGTACCTGCCCTCTCTGAGCACAAGATCCCCATAATAGGCTGCCTGTTCCTGGACAATGTTAGGGGAGAATGCTGCCAAAAGCACATTGATATCTGAGCAATTTGCACATTGAATTTAAATGGGGGGGGCTGGGGTTTTTTTTCCTTGGCTCTTTGCCACTCTCTCTAATTTTGAGGGAATCTCTCCAGCCCTCTAGACAGGTTGATTTTGATGTTTTTGACAGTGACATTGCCAACGTGTCACTGGGGCATGCTGAGAAAAGGACATGGAAAACACAGGTTGCAATATAGTGTACAGACTCAACAAAATGGCACTTCTGGGGAAGGGCAAAAACATCTTATATAAAGCCAGAAAAAAGGAGCAAATCCAGCAGTGCACCCTTGTATTCTACTTCATGCTGTCATGGTTTGCAGATAAATCTAGTGCCTAGGATGAAAGATTTCAAGATCTATGGTGTCCTGAACTGACTTAGTTAAGCAATTAGTGACTGCTGAAGGCTGAGTAATCCAGAACGTTTTGGTACTTTGTTAAGATACTGGCGGATCTATAGTTGCAGCAAGCTGATTTTTTATGAGAAAATGAGACAACCTTATTGACACAGGGGCTACCAGAGATGCAGAAAAGTTTGATGTGTCAACCACTGAGCTGGGAGCCTGGGGACAGGAAGAGGTTTGTAGGGATTGGTGAGGAAGGAGATGTTCTATGAGAGTGCTGGGCCTCCTGAGCATCCAACCCACCACTGCAGGGCAAATTAGCTCCTCATGCTTGTGGCAACCAAGCCAGAGAGACAACCTGGCAGAGCAGCACACAGCCCTTCTGTGTGTCTGTCTGCTCCACAGGGGCACAGCACTGTGGGGGCTCATGCAAGACAGTGCAGATGTCTCTGTCCTGAGCTGGACTGGATGGAGCCACAGGGAATAGAAGTCCTTCACTTGTCAGGTTCAGCATAGTAAGAGGACACAGAAGATGACAAAAGGAGCAGTAAGTAAATGGTTGAGGAAGGGAAGGGGCAGAATGAGGAAGGGAGGGGGCTCCTTTAGCATGTACTATTGCTTGGGCTACTCAGCCACACAGGTTTCATTTCACACTAGTGCTCCATGCATAGACAGGAAGAAGGATCACAGGACCAGGATTCTAGATTTTGATTCAGTTCTTGTCTCAGTTGCAGTATTCCTCTGTGTGCACGTTTCACAACAGCAAAAGCTGAGTGCAGAGTCCAGTGATGTGCCATGGAGATTCTAACTGGGTTCTGACCAGGGACTTGAGTACATGGACACCCCACACTGGGCTCTCCCACGTAAACATCAATATTTTATACATGGTTGAGTCTAGGGTAAATGTAATCTGCCCTGTATTTTGATTAATCACCTATTAAAAAATTATTTGGTAGGAAGAAGCTCGTGAGGATCAGGCTCATTAATTACTGCATGGCACACATGCATATGTAGATTAGGAAGGGCATGAACACGCCCAAATGTTCAGCACTCTACAATTACAGCACCTCACATGAGCAGCCCTGCTTTTTTTGGAGGCCAGGGCAAGGTTACCTCTGAAGCCAAAGTCCTGACTGGATTGTAAGTGATACTTTGATTTGTTTTGGTTTAGTGATAATGCTCTAAATGAGTTTGGGCTTGGAGGCCGCCTGGTTTTGAAAAGCCAGGGGTAATAGGTAAAGCTAATGTTGCTGGAATGCTGGTGGCAATGCAATTTCCAGGGATAAGCAGCTCTGTTCACCTTTAGTCAACAAAATCAAACCCAGCAGAAGTGGGTTTACTTAAGGCAAGCAATGTTAATGGAGTCAAAATGTCCACATAGGCACATGCACATGACTGTGATGTAAATAGGACACAGTTTAGAAGGGATTAAAGCAACCAGTGAGGACTCCCTTAAACATCCTTCTTTAGATTTGCTGTCACTAGCTCAAAAATTATTGTTTGCAGGAAAGCAAAAAAATCCAACAAAACTGCACTGTTCTGTACATCCAGATTTACAATCTTTCCTTTCAGTCTAGCAGTTCATGATTGCATAGTTGTATGGTTTATACAGCAACCAATGTTTAGAAAGTTGGGTTTGAGAATCACCTAAGCAGAAATGTATAAAATAAAGGGGAAAGGGGAAGACAGGCAAGAGCAGGAAATAGCAAGCTACAATAAAGAGGCTGAAGACAACTAATTTCAGCTTTCAATGATGCTCAGAAGTGCACTAAAGTAGATGTTGTGACTTAATCTCATGTAAGAGAAAAGACAAAAAAATTGAGAAATGTGAAATTTTTAGATGGCAAACACCTGCAAACAGGGACATGACCGCCACTTGAAATTAATTTCAAAAGAAGTGAGAGTGAGTTTTGCACGTGTACTGTAGTGCCCATAGAAACTTTTCGTCCCCTTTCATCATTTTGCATGGAATTTTTCAGAAAGGACAGCCACACTATTAATGGCATTCCTGCTGGCCTCCCACAGCCCTGTGGCTCTCAGTCCAAGCCATCCAAAAAGCTGATTCACACAGTTGTCCTCTCCCAGACCAGTGCTTATGTTTCAGGCTCCTCACTTACTCTGCTGCTACTGCTTCAGCTGACTCATACATGCTACATCCCTGTGATTAAAAGCAATGGCACAAGTACCTACAAATTATTTCTTTAGAACAAAACTATTTCAAGGACAACATATTAAAAAAGAAATAGAGCAGCTTAGATGTTTAGTTATCTCTGTCAGGACCAGAGAATGCTGAGCATCCTTATATTTTCTTTATACTTTGCTTTGTCATCCCCTGTCCCTAAACCACTTCTGATAAATGTGTCTTTTCCCTCCCCTTCTTTCTCGTCTATTCCCAAAGGGGTTTTATGTATGCATACGTTATTTTCACCTCCAAATTAACAGCCTTGTAAAACAAAACTGTGTTTCCATAAAGACAATTTACAAGGCTCTCAAAGCTGATAATTGGGACTGCTATCTTTCAAAAAAAGTTGTTGTTTTCCCTCAGGTAAGTTACTGCGTGGTTTTTGTGTTTGTTCTTCACATAATCCTTTGTGGATTTAGATCAATACAGGCTTGCAGAAAGCTGTGATAATACAGTGCACAATATTTGCCACACAACAAATGTTTCTTTAATGCCTTTCTTTTGTCAGCTTGTGTCCTTGATTCCTATTTCAGTTTGTGAATTTTTTTAAGGAAGTGGGAAAAAAGCACCAAAGATTACTTCCATGTAGGAACATGAGAATAAAATAGGTCACCAGAAATCATCCTGTATCATACCACTTAATACCCTTCATAAATGAAACAAACTGCTTTTTCTCTTTTCAAAGCAGTTTCTCTTTCCTTTGGTTAATTTTTTAATCTTTTTTCCCCCTGTTGCTCCCAGGCAAGATTTTTCCTAACATAAGTGTAAATAGAAACTTTACTCCAGTTTCTAAGTTCCATTTGCCCATTTCGGGTACATTTAGCCATCTGCTCTCCCACCAACACAGAACAGTGCCAGGTCTCAGGGGGCTCCTCAGAGTCTGGGCTGCCAAGAGTGGCAGGAGCTCCCCATGGGAGCCTGGCAGCCAGGGCCCATCCCATCCCATCCCATCCCATCCCATCCCATCCCATCCCATCCCATCCCATCCCATCCCATCCCATCCCATCCCATCCCATCCCATCCCATTCCCAGTCAGGGGCCAGGTATCTGGGGGTCACCAGGGCAGCCCCAGCTCCAGATAAATCCCTGGGGACAAACCAAGGTCGGCATCAGCCTGTGAATCTCCAGCTCAGCACAGCCTGCAGCCGGACCTGCCTCGTGCAAGGCCCCAGTACTTACCTCACCCCACACAGCTCCACCAGCCAAATTCCCAAGTGATTCACTTCTCCCCCACGGCAGCTCACAGACCATCTAGCATGCCCCACTGTTCCTCACTTTTTTCCTGTTTCTTTTGAGCTCCCAGCTATGTAATTTCATCCTGGTTGTACATGCAGGCCAGGGAATGAGATGCTGGAAAGCAGCGCCACAGAAGGGGATCTGGAGGTCCTGGTTGATGGCAAGTTGTACCTGAGCAGTGCCCTGGAAGCCATAAGGGCCAGGGGTGTCTTGGGGACATCAGGGATAGCTAGGCAAGGGAGGGGACTGTCCTGCTCCGCTCTGAGCTGGGGCAGCCTCACCTCGAGTGCTGGGGGCAGTTTTGGGTGCCACAATATAAAAACAACATTAAGCCCTTAGAGAGTGTCCAAAGGAGGGCAATGAAGATGGTGAAGGGCTTTGAGGGGAAGCCGTGTGAGGAGCACCTGAGGTCACTTGGTCTGTTCAGCCTGGAGAAAAGGAGACTGAGGGGGAGATCTCATTGCTTTTACTCCTCGGGAGGGGAAGAGGAGGGGCAGGCACTGATCTCTTTGTGGTGACCTGACAGGACACCACAGTGACCAGTGACCAGTGACAGGACCTGAGAGAATGGTTTGGAGTTGTGTCAAGGGAGGTTTAGGTTGGATATTAGGAAAAGGTTCTTCACCCTGGGAATTAGGGTCTGGCACAGGCTCCCCAGGGAAGTGGTCACAGCACCAGCCTGACACTGTTCAAGAAGAGCTGGGACAGTGCTCTCAGGCACAGGTGGGATTTTTGAGGATGTGCTGTGCAGGGCCAGAAGTTGGACTTTGACGATCCTTGTGGATCCATTCCAATGCAGGATATTCTATAATTAATTCTGGTTCTAGGAACCACATCTGAATCTATTAAACCTATCTAAACCACAAATGTAGGAAGATCATAAGGATACTCCCAGCTTTGGCTGGAATAATTCAGTTGTTCAGATTGGTCTCTACCATCTGTTATATTATACCCCATGTTATATTCGCCTATATACTATATTCCCCTTTATTACACCCCTTTACGGTTCCGGCCCCGCCCCACAGGGCCGCCCCCCGGCAGGCCGCAGCCCCGCGATGAGGCCCCGCCCCTTTTGGCTCAGGCCCCGCCCCCTAGGCGCTCATTGCCCGCGGATTGGCGGGCACGGCGCGGCGCGTGTCATGGGGCGGGGCTGGCGCGGAGGTATTTAAGGCGCCGTGGGGGGGGTACGTGTTTTCCGTACTCCAGGTGGGAGCCCGGGGTGCGTGGCTGCTGTGGGTGAGTGTCGGGAGGGGTCAGGGGAACGGCGTCCCTCGTTCCTGTCGTGCGGCGGCACCGCCGTACGTGGCCGGCTCTGTCCCTGCCCCTGCGCGGCCTGGCGGGGAGGAGCCGGGAATGCCGGGCGTGGGGCTCCGCCGGCGGGCCGGGCCTTGCTCCGTGTCCCCCGGTCTGTTCGGCCTTGGGGCTCGGCGGCACCGTGGCTGTCCCCGGAGAGAAGCTGCTCCTGTCCCTTCCTCGCTGCCGCTCTCGCTCCCCGTGCGCCCTCCCCCCGCGCTGTCCTTAGGGAGCCTGCCGTGCCCTGCTTCCTTCCCTCCCGTCCCGAGGCTGTCACCGGCCTGGAGGCTGCGGGGAGCTCGTCCCGGTGCTGCAAAACCCTGTAAAGAAACCCCCGTTTAACCTTCAGGTTAGCCTCGGTGCTGCAAAACCCTGTAAAGAAACCCGCGTTTAACCTTTAGGTCAGCCTCGGCCCGAAGTGCTGAGCCTGCGACCAGGGCATGGGGCTCGATGGTGGCTGCAGAGCCCTCTTGGTTCCGTGCTCTTCTCTGGGATATTATTGTTGTCTGTGGATACGGAGGGCAAAGTTGTAATGGTGCAGTCATAGCCCATTGGGTTGTTTTATTTCAAGGTGCAACTTCTGTAGTCCTGTGAAAAGATAAAGTGTAGAGCCTCTTCAGCTCTCCGTCCTGAAGGACCTACAGGAAGTTCAAACTCTGATTTTGCAGATGAAGGGGGAAGTAACATCCAGCCTTTTGCTGTGTAGTAACCAATACTTGCTTTTTGTAGTTTGAAGCTTTCTGGAGCAGGTTTCTTTGCAGCTCTTCAGTGTGGCTTGTGTGAATCAACGCCCGTGTGATTTCAGAACTATTTAATTATGGTTAAGTGATATTTAACGTAGTCCCTGACTTAACAAGTAGTTCAGCTCTTGTTTGTGTTGGACAGAAAGTCAGCCTCCATGTAATTCGTGTTTTGTGTCTGTGCTGTGGAGCTGGAGCCCTGAGGTTGCTCTAGAAACCGGTTGAGTGAAGGGGAGGGTCAGATGCCCTGGACTGATGCCTGTGTGCTGGTTTCCTGAAAAGCTCCATGTGAGCCTGAGCCTGAGCTCTGTTTATGAGGAGGGTGGTTTCATTATGGATCCCCAGCTTCAGTGAGAAGCATTGCTTTAACTTGATTATGTCTATGTAGTACTTCTGAAGGTGTTCAGATTTCACCTTTCATGACTCTTAAAGGGAATGCTTACCTGTCTGGTGATTTGGGATTGTTCTAATTGGTGTTTAAAAGTAATTATCCAAATTTAAACTCGATGGATGCTTTAAATTAAATCGATGCTATGTCTGGTGAGGGAGAGGATTTTTCTATGTCAAACACCAGTATCTGTGCTAGTACAACCTTGCTTGAAAGAAAATTTGGAGTGGTACTTGTATTGCAGTATATTGTGTGGGGCAACTTGCAGCTGAAAAGGATTTGTTTCAGATATGCAGAGTAGTCAGCTGCTCAAGAAATCCTAAGACAAGCAGTCAGATGTTTTAACAACTGTCTTGTGACTACCCTGTAGAAGCAGAAGAAAGGCTTAAAGGATCTGGCATAAAGCTGACTCAACAAAATACTGAATCACAGTGGCTGGAGCTGCTGAACATGCTTCTGTTACATGGGCACTGGAGTTCTTCCTCCTAGTCCAGGCACTTGGGTTCCAGAGGCACTCTTCAGGGAGCCTCCTCTGGAGTTACTCAGAAGGCTCCTGAGTAATGTGTTGTAGGGCCACATCTTAGACCAGCTGACCTCCAGTGTCCCTTTCAACCTTAGCCTGGCTGGGATTTGTAAAGCTCATTGTTTTCCTGGCTTAGATGAGGTGCTGTGTCTTTAGCTCTAACTTGAGAGTTAAGCTTAAGCTTGTTTGCTTTAGTGGGCAGTATTTTTTTTTCAATATTGATTTCAGACTGGTAAGGAAGATAGTAAACTGGAAAGGAGTCTTGGGTTTTCTCATGTGAACTTCAGTTGAAATAAAAACAAAAGAAGGAAGTGATAGCACTGAAGTAGTCATTGACAACTTGCTCATGACCTGCTGGGGCTGGCCTCTGTTCCTGTGGCTTCATTCTGACCTTATTTGTGAAATCTGAATGGCAGGCTGAGACTTAAGCCTAAAGAAATCAGAGTTTTCCAGCTGCTGTTTTTAACCTCCTCTGCAGAGCACAAAGTGTGGTGCTTTCTTGGACCTGGCTACCAGCATTTGAGCTATGGCATGTTATTACTTGAACTCATAATGAAATCTGCTCTTTGAAGTTGCATTTTACTTGAGTTACATTTTGCCTGCAAGTCTGCAGTAAAGTGAAGTGTATGATTTTATTGAAGCATCTCTAGAGACAAGACTGCTCAGTTCAACTTTGAAAGTTATTTTGAGGCATAAGGAGTGGTGTTGAAATTTAAATATGCTTTTGTTTAGCTACTTCTCTGTGGTGATTCCATGAAAGGGAGAGGCCTCAAGTTTTATGTTAGTACAGCTTGGTGTGTGGCATTAAAAGCTGAAAGGTGAAAGTCTCCTGTGGCTCTTGATTACTGACTGTCACTTCTTAACCTTGTAAAAGCTAAATTATTTTTCTCTCACAGAATCTTCAGCAACGCTGCTCTGAAAACTAGTCCAAAAATGTCTGGTCTGGAAACCCTCTTTAAATACATTGATGAACACCAGGACCTCTATGTTCAGGTAAGTTTTTCTTGAGTTTTTTCCTGCAGCATGGGCAGCTATGGCATTTTAGAAGTTATGTGGTCAGCCTCAAGCTTGTTGTTCCATCTGTATGGTATACCCAAGTAATAATGTCAAGTATTGGGAGAGAGGAGAGAGCAAGTGTGAGGGATTTGAGTCAGGCCAGAAAACTGTTTCTTAAATTTAGGCATAGTTCTGTTTAAAAACTTCAATGTCCATGGTAAATTTATTAGGAAATGATCTATTAGTGTATAGTGCAACTGGTGACCTATTTAGAAGTACAGGAAGCTGACACTGGTTCTGAATGCCAAACTAGGTGTATAGTTTCTTCCCTGTGGAGATGGGAGATGAAATATATTATAAATGAGGCTGGAACAAAGCTTTCTTGTATAAAACAATTTATGCTGGAGTACAGAGGGAGAGGTTGCCCTCTCCAAAGAGGTACTTTGCTGCTTGACCTGCTGTTTAGTTTGCTGCTAGTTTAGGTTGTATTGTAATCCCTTTCATCAATGAAGGAGTCAGTGGCACAGCACTGTGAACTGAGGCATGAACTGTGCCAAGTGTTCAGCTTGACTTCTGCCAGTTGTTCTTGCTGAACTCATGCAGGGAGAAAATGCTAAAGTGGCCTTTTTGAGAGACCCAAAGGACTTTAGCTGTTCTGGATACTTAAAGAACTAAAAGGACACAATAGGCACAAGCTGTGATACTCTTAAGCTTATTTGATATCTCTGCAGACTTTGTCCTATGCAGCAGGGACAGCTGTAGGCAAGTGAGGTTGTAGCGAACTTTTTGAGAGTAACATTATTGGTTACAAGTTCTTCTTTGAGCAGAGGACAGAGGTGATTTGCCTCAGTTTGAGCTTGGCTTAAACCAGTTTGGTGAATTACAAGGTGTGGGGTGGTATTTGCGTGGTGCCTGTTGTGCAGTAAAACCTGTAGCTCTTGCATCTCTGCAGCGCCTGGCAGAGTGGGTGGCGATCCAGAGCGTGTCAGCATGGCCAGAGAAGAGGGGCGAAATCAAGCGCATGATGGAGGTTGCTGCCAGGGAGATTGAGCGACTGGGAGGCACGACCAAACTCATGGATATTGGCAAACAAAAGGTACGTGAGCATCTCCATGGCAGCCTAGTAGGAAAAACATCTCTTTAGGACACAAGGTGTTGTGCATGAGGAAGTGCTGGTTTCTTGTGTTCCCAGTATGAAAGGCACCTAGACTCCATTGGAAGGCTGTTTATTGGACTTGTCATTGTAAAGAAAGATGATAGTATGGACATTCTTATGTCTCTGCAGATACTGGAATCTCCAAGCTGTGCAGCATCTAGCAGGCATCCAACCAGCATCCAACATGCTGTGCAGATCCCATGCATGGATATTTTTTTCCATTTTATTTATTCAAGCTGTTCAGTTCCACTGACAGAAGGGATTTTGTGTGAGAATTTCTTGATGCACTTTTAGATTAAGTCAAGGACATGTGATGTAATCCCCAGTGTCCAGTGGGAGCTGCCTTCAGGTTACAGTAAAGTGGCTCAGTTTATCCTGCAGTCCAGGGATGTGCACAGCACAGTACAGGCAGGAAGGTGAAGCTGTGTGTGCACAGGCTTTGGGCTATTCAGGTTATCTTTGGGGGTCACTCATTCCTTGGTGCCTAATGGGCTTCTGTGTTGGGATCACCACACAAAGGTCCTGTGGGCAGTGGTGGCCCAGAAAGGCAGTGCCTGTTGGGGTGTAGGATAATGTCTTTGCTGCCACGCAGTCTGAATGTTCTGTTAAAAACCTTTGTTTATAGTAAACCTTGGGACCCAATTAAAGATGTTGAATTAAATTTTGGACTGTATTAAATGTGTTTTAAATACTTTTTGAACTGAACATGAATAGAGCACCTGCAAACAAAAATGTTAGACATTTAAACAACAGGCTGCTATTGGTCCTTAGACCCATAGACTATAAAGATACTCACTGAAGTTTCAGTAAGTCTGCCAAAGGACTTCTGGACTCTTTCAGAAGTGTTACATTTGTCACAGGATTGCATCTCTCCCTTACTAGATACACAAGTATCATTAAATGAATTACTTCCCTCCTCATTTTTAGCTGTCCAGGCAAAGAAATGTATGTGCCTACAAGAATGATAATCTCATCCTAGAGAAATAGCCACTTGGTATGCTACTCCTCTGAAGTGCCTAGCCACTACCTGCCTCAGAGCAAGACCCATACCAAAATTTTGAGACTAGGATTTGGATAGTGGCATCAAAAACCTTGTACTGGAATGTTTACTAGTTTTAGAAGATTGTCCTTGTAATTGGTGTGAAAGACTGCTGAGTGAGATCTATGTTTATAGGAACCTTCTGAGCAGTTTTTTTGCCTTGGGCAACTGAATTACACTTGTTTGTAGCTACAGGTTCCAGCAGAAAAACAGCTGACTTGGGAGGGAATCTGGAGGTTAATTCTAGCCCTGCTACTACCTGCAACCTAAAAGCCCATCAAAAGCATTTCAGTTAATTAAGAAACAAAGTCGTTCTTTTCATCACTGTAACTTTTTGGTTGCAAGAACTGACTTTAGAGTTTTATACGTAATAGCTTTATTAGGGAACTTTAATACATCTGCAAGAGTTACTTTCAGTGTTTTAAGTGTAGAGAGAGCTAGTCAATGTATTATGTGTTGCTGCTATATCTGCGAGGGACAATGTAAAGTAACTGAACTTGTCAGATGAAAGTTGATTTACTGCTGCACAGCAATTTGTTGTGTTGATTACTGTAAATTCTTGCACTAGGGCTTTAGTCATGAAGAGCTGCATCTGGCCAAGGACCATGTAACCTCTTGATAAAAATCTGGAGCTTGGAACCCATATAAGCAAAAAGTCAAAGCTGATCTTGCATCTTCTGAACAGTGTGTAGAAGTACATGTTCACTGAAAGGGAAGTACTTGCTGACTGGGAATAGCTTGTGATAATTGCTTATGGGGTATTCCAAGGGATTAAGCTATGTTCAACTCTTGAACTCCTGAACTGAGTTCATCAGCACTACCCTGCCCTTAGTGTAACAATGTAGGCTGGTACAAAGAAATATGTCTGTTATGCTGGTCTTATTTGGGTGTAGGCACGTGTTACACCCAGCCTTACCAGGGAATTTTTGTCCAGAGAGCTGTACTGTGGACAGATGAAAGTGCAGTGACAAGCAATATTGAATGGAGTTTATCACTTATGCTTAGGTCAGCATTAGATACAGCAGTTTGGCATGCAGTCAGCTTGCTCTGCTAAAATCTGATGTAGGATTGGTAGTTTAAAGCTAACAGTTCGAAGTGGCTTGGAACATTTTGGCTGTTGCTGGGACTTGTCAGGAAACTAACTGGCATGGTGCCACCAGGCCTTCTTTGGCACCCTGCTCCTGGCAATTGGTTGAAGTAGATTAGTTTTGTTTAGCTGTCTGTGCCTCTACTCTTATAACCTCTATAGTGTTAAGGTAATTCAAATATCTGATTAAAACTCTGGCATTCCACATTTTATTAAAACTTCTGCCTTCCTATTTCTAGCTGCCTGATGGATCAGAGATCCCCCTACCGCCAATTGTTCTGGGAACACTGGGCACGGATCCACGCAAGAAGACAGTGTGTGTGTATGGTCACCTGGATGTTCAGCCAGCTGCCTTAGAGGATGGCTGGGACAGTGAGCCCTTCACCCTGGTAGAAAGAGATGGTAAGAGCAGTGGGCTTCACAAACTGATGAACACTTCTGTAACAAGTGTGGTATTCCTCAATTGTTCCAAAGCTGTGCTATTGATTGAAAGAGGGAAGGAGAGTTAGAAGTGGTATGGATGTTTATTTAATACTGTTGAGGTAAAAATGTACAGATGGGGAAATGGTAAGTCTAGCTACAAAATCTCAGCTACTCCTGGGATTTTTTCCCTTTTCTGATAGTCTAGGCTGTAATTTGCATGTTTGCTTTCTTGTGGCTACAGCACAATCTTAACTACTGCCTTCCATGGTGCCAGCTTGTTGCCAGAGAGCTTTTTAGAACTAAATTCTTGTTCACAGCTTGAAGCCTGTAAGGTCATGTCAGACAGCAGGAATTTTGAACCATTACTGAGAAAAAATACACAACACAACTTCTTTAAGCCTGGAGATAGGAGTGACACAGCAGCCTCTCTGGGTTGCCTTGTGTTTAACTGCTCTACTATGAGTACTATAGAAGCTCTTTTGCAGAGGTAGTGCCCCAAAATTTGTCCCTCTCCCATAAATGGGGATGAAGAAATGGTGCAGTATCTCCTGTTGAAACAACATTGCCAGCAGTCAAGAGGACTTAAAACTCCATTTTCTATTAAAAGCTGGTGCTGCTGACAGCTTCTTGTTTCACTTTCTCAGTGTTAGAGGTCAGCTCAATTGGAGGACATTAACCACTCTTGTTCCACAAGCATTAATGATTGCCAGAGAAAGGAGTAGCTGTGCAACTGGTACTCCTGCTTGGGCACTTACTCATAGGCAGCAGAATCCAAGTTACTAAACTGAGTTAGCTCATCTCCTAGCAAGACCTAGAATTGCCTCAGGCTGTGGCTTGTCTTTGTGGAGCCTGGCCATGCAGGAGACTTTCTCCAATGGCTCTTTACCTTTGCAAGCTGTCTGGCCTGTTCTGTCACTGGTTATGTGGAGCACTGAGGGAATGTAGCCCCAGCTCTGAGGTGCACTGATAGCTGCCTCTGCTATGATCCTGTGTGCTACATTTTCTCAGAATTCCCTGGGGCCTGTGGAACTCATCTTTGACTAAATTCCTTTCTGACAAGATCCACTTTTATCTGGAGAATCCAGAGAAGTGATTTGTAACTAGCCACTGAATTTTTACTCTTCAAACAAAGAATTACTGAACTGAAGATAATACTTGATAGATTTCTGTAAAAAGCAGAAAACTTGTTTCTATACACTGAGATGTTTGTAGAAAATTGTATTATCATGAAAAATAAGGCAACTATGTCTTCTCCTGGGTTATAATAAATTCCTATTAAGGGAGCAGCTGAGGGAAGAGGTGGGGAAGTTCTCTGAGTGGGAGAACTTTTGCAGTTCTGTATCCATCCTACTTGAAAGGGTACGTGAAGCAGGATGTAAGACTGCTACTTATGAAGAATCAGAAATTATTCATTAAGCAGGGAAAAAAGGATTACCCAAAACCAAATGTTCTCATCTAGGCAAGAGATGAAACTTCATACTAATTTTTTCCTCACTGGTTAATTTCTATCTTGTTTCTACAGGAAAGTTGTATGGGAGAGGATCAACAGATGACAAAGGTCCAGTGCTTGCCTGGCTGAATGCCTTGGAGGCTTATCAACAAACTAACCAGGTATGTGCCCAAAACATATTCTGCTTTTTCACACACAGCTGAGTCTAACAATAAATGTTATCCAAGCCACAAACCCTTGTGAGGGAAGCCTGCTTATTCAGCTGATTGGAGGGATGATGCAATAGTCCTGTAAATTTCCTGATTTCCTAGTAGGGTTAAGGTGACTTGCTGACAAGTTAGTCCTGTAGATGCTTAGGTTGCAATTCTAACAATTTTCATTTAATGAAATATGTAGGAAGGAAAATACAAATGCAAGCATGTGGATCAGGGGGAATAATCAAATGAGATCACTGTCATGTAAGGATGTCAAATTACTTTGGCCTTTATCAAGGCTTAATGCCTCACTGCCACTGAGCTCTAAGAGGAGGTTAACTTAGTAGCACTAAAATTGGGAGCTTTGCTTATTTCTGTTAAAGAAAATGTGCAATCACAAATAGCTCAGGGTGTTTTCTTAATCTTGCAAGACAAGTTCCTATTGCTTTTGAGAGGAATAACCAGTTCTCAGCTGCTATCTAGGTATATAGAATATGCTAGACTGGATAAACAGGGTAGCTCTGTTCCTACTGTGGCATGCAATTCCTGTGGTTTATGTTAGTTTTCCTGGTGGCTTCCCTTTGGCAACAGATTTCTGCTGTGTTCCCATGCTTACAGGGTTTGGGGGGCAAGTTTTTAATACTTTTTTGAAGAATTTGAATTCCATCAAGTGAAGGGTGGTGTAAGTGCCCTCAACATAAGCACAATCCAAACTTGAAACCAGTTTGTGTATAATTAACAAATTCCTCTGGAGTTATTTTAGCCATGTCCATTTTTCTGCTTTGAATGCAACAGATGAAAATTACAGATCACTGAAGGAGTCAAGTGTTCTCACATGCTTAATCTGTTCTTGTTTTTCATTTCAAAGGAGTTTCCAGTAAATATTAGGTTTTGCCTAGAGGGTATGGAAGAATCAGGATCTGAAGGCCTTGATGAACTGATTTTTGCTCAGCGAGATGCTTTCTTTAAAGATGTGGATTATGTTTGCATTTCTGACAACTACTGGCTAGGCAAGAAGAAGCCTTGTATCACTTATGGTTTGAGAGGTATCTGCTACTACTTCATAGAGGTAAGTGCTGAAGTGCACTACAAATCCATTATTATTAAACTGAATTTTCCACAGGAGAAGAGTGGTAGTGCAAACTTTTTAATGTCAGTAGCTTTTTTCAGGAAAGAAATTGGCTATTTATGTGGAATGCTTTTTCCTATTAGTCTAAACATCCTTCTCTTGCTGTTCTATCTGATACTTGGGTGGGTGGGATAGCTTTCAGATGTGTGAAGCAAGATAAACCAGCATTCCACTGAAGGATTGTCTCATAGCATAGATATCATCATCCACATACAGCCTTCTTATAGATGGGTGTCACATTAGCGCTTTCCAGTCAGCTGGAATATCTCCAATTAACCAGAACTCCTGGTAGACGATTGAGAGTGGTTTGACAAGTTTTTACCAGTTCCCTCAATACTTTGGGGTGGGGTGCATCACATCTGGGCCCATAGACTTGTGGGTGGCTAACTGACATAGCAGGTCATTAACCATGTCCTCATGGATCATGGACTTCCCTCATCTCCCCATCACCAACTTGCAGCTCAGGGAGCAGGGCATCCTGAGGACAACTGATCTTGATATTGGAGACTGAGGCAAAGATGACATTAAATACCTCTGCCTTTTTCTCATCCCCTGACACTACACTGCCCTCTGCTTTGAACAAGTGATGGGTACACTCCTTGGCCAGATCAAGTTCTAGCTGGGCTTTGGCTGTTGTAGTTTCCTCCCTACATGGCAAAATCTCTGTGCTGAATCTTTGTTCACTTCAATCAGGTGGAATGTTGTGACAAAGACCTTCACTCCGGAGTTTATGGTGGTTCGGTCCATGAGGCCATGACAGATCTCATTGCTCTGATGGGTAAGAAAACACAGGTTTCACTGAATGCATTTAAAATGGGAGCAGGAACCATCCAAGCATGACTGAGTTTGCAGTAGCAAAGCAGTGGCCAGTGAATTGGTGCTTGCCAGGAATGCAAAACTACTGCCTTAGATACAGAAACATGGTGAAGGTCTTGCCAAGAAGTTGTCTGTTTACTCTTAGCTTTTCCTAAAACCTTGCTGTAAATTTGCATGTTAATTAGATCAGCTGTCTTCTCAATTTCTGCTGTGGGTATGATACTGAACTCTTTGGGAATCCTACCTTCAGACAGCCAGTGAAATGTAGCAGTAGAGTTAAATAGAGTAGCAAGCAAGTGTACATTTTGGATACAGGCAACTCCTTTTAAGGGTCTTCCATGTTCAGTGGTGCATGCTCTGGAAAATAGAAGTCTAAATTTCATTGCATTTGCAGAGTTTTCAGAAGGCCCAGACTTCAGTTTCCCAAGGAAAGTGTTCCCAGCAATGACATCTTGTATCTTTTGGTTGAATACTGATATTAGGTGCTTCTTGTTTACAGGTTCTCTTGTAGACAAGAAAGGGAAAATCCTCATCCCAGGTGTTAATGAAGCTGTGGCCCCTGTTACTGATGAGGAGCTGGCATTATATGAGAAGATTGATTTTGACCTGACAGAATATGCAAAAGATGTAGGAGCAACAAGACTTCTACATGATGCAAAGGTGTGCTGCACTTGTTCTCTGCCCTGTCTAGCTCAAGCTGTCTGTGTTAGTAGGAGACCAGAAACAAACTTGTGGATGTGTGTGTGTTAAGTAATTTGTTAGGCAGAGGATTCATCTGATGTCTTCAAGATGGTGAGAATGCCTTGAAGATAATGTTGCTTCTGTATGGTTGACTGCATACTTAACACTTTGCAGAGGAACTACTAGTGTTAGGTGCTTGAAAACTTATTCTAGGTTATCCCATGTTTAACTCTGAATTTGCTTCTTACTCTGTATAAATAGTATTTGAAACTTGTACAGAACTTTAATGCTGTTCTCTTAATGCTAGATAAGAATGTTGGCAGCTTTCCAGAGGCCAGGTGACAATCTACACAAAGCATCTGATTTCCTACATCTGTAGGAAGTTCAGTGGGTTATCAGAAATAAAGCAGTTGCTCAGAGATGATTGCTCCTTAGGTGAGAAAAGAGCTTGAAACCCAGCTTTGCTGAATTCAAGGCTGGCATGCTGAACATGTTCCTAGACCTGGCAGACAAGGACTGTTTTGTAATCATGAGCTAGGCAGCCCAAATCTTTGAACAATCTCAAGCTCAATAAACTCATGTCTAAAGTTAAATCTGCACCCTGGGAGCTCTCCAAATGAATGCTTTTAACAGCACTGACTCTTACAAGGTACAGGTATTACATACTAATTTTAAAACTCTAGATGTAAATACATCTCCTGTCATAAAAAGCAGACACAGGTGTTGTAAAAGGCAAGTTTACATGTGCAGGTCTGTCTTCTGTCCTAGTACTGTCAGGAGACTTCAAACTGAACTCAAATAGGAATAAGTAACAATTTATATCCTCAGCCTTGTCTTTACATGCTCAGGTTTATATCAACTGGGAGCAAACAGGCTTCCTTGCTTAGCCCTGTCCTTTAAAGTAATGGATGAATTATAGCTTGGATATAAGGAGGAGCTGGCAAGATGTTCTTTGTGATACTGAACTGAAGCTGTTCAGTCTTGGCTCAACAGAAATTCCAGCTAAGGGACTTCTAAGCTGCATACATGCAAGAAGGGCTTTAGGGCTAGGAAAAGATGACTGTAACTTCCAGATAAGAAGCAAATGTGCGTAAGAGATTTGAACTGTGACAGCTACATTTGCTTTGAGAGAAGATTGTAAGCAGGTTGTACCTGGAGAAAAACCAACTTGTTAACATAATGGACACAAAATTTGAGTCTCCTGCATTTCTGCAGTGAAGCTCATGCTGGAGACACTGCACCTGTGTCTGCTCAGAGCAACTCAACAACTGCACTGAGTTCAGCATCCAATGTACTGAACAGCTGTGCTCAAGGTAACAGAGAGGAAATGCAGGAAACGTACCTGAAGGCAATGATGGTCAGTTTAATCAGCCTGCACTTCAGGCTTTTTAATACAGCTGATGATATAAAGAAAAGCACACTGTAAGCCTCAGTTTGAGCAGTGGTGAGGCTTTTAGAAAATGGGAACTTAAGCAGTGTCTTGGTGATGAAGGCACCTGCCTGTCCTGAGGCAGTGGGAATTAAAACTTTCAATGTTCCCTACAAACTGTGCTTGAGCACCTTATAAATGCTGCTTGTGTCCTAATCAGAATTAGACTGGTCATGTCCCCTAAGTTCCCCAGAGCTAGGAGAGAGCCAGACTAGAACTGCTGAGTCTCTTAAGGTGCACAGAGCCCATCTGTGTTATCAAAATGTGTGCTTAATGGGAGTAACAGCTTCTGAGTGATCTTCAATGACCTGCATTTCTGCATGGGAAAAAGCACTATTTCTTGCAAGTTCTTTATTAGGTTGATGAAATCATTAATTTAAGGAACTCTGTCAAACTTCACGTAACCTTGCATTTTTCTCTTCGCTTCTGCAGAGAGAGATCCTTATGCACAGGTGGAGATTCCCATCCTTGTCTCTCCATGGGATTGAAGGAGCTTTCTCAGCCTCTGGTGCCAAGACTGTGATTCCTAGGAAAGTGATTGGCAAGTTCTCAATCAGGCTTGTGCCAAACATGACTCCTGAAGAAGTCACAAAGAATGTATGTTGAGTTGGATTGCTGCTAACCAAACAAGTGTCTCTAAACTTCTGTTCACCTTGCCTTGGGGAAAGAGTTTCTCTGTTTTCTAAAGCAGTTCTGTTCATTTGCTTTCCCACTATCTTCCCTGAACTGCACCTCAGCATGAGATAACTGAGGGAATCCTGTAGTGCCCCAGTGCACTGTAGTGGTCTGATTACCCAGTTTCTCTGAACTCAAAAGGGCTTAGGAATAAATGCTAGCCTAATTGTGGGGCACTTGGACTGCCAGAAATGCATATTCAAGAGCAGCAGTGTTTGACATACTGCCTAATTGTTCTACAATGCACTGTTAATTTGCCTAAAGAAGATATTCTGGTTCAGAGCAGAGAATTATTGGAATACTTCAAGATAAGAGCAATAGGAAAAGTATTGCTGCACAGTTGTAGTGATCTGCAAGTCCCTAAGATTCAAGGGATCTCAGCTTTTAGAATATGAGCTTTGCCAGTGCTCATACAAATGCTAACAGTAGATAAGATCATTCAATCTTTCTTACAGGTTGAAGACTACTTGAACAAGAAGTTTGCGGAGCTGCGGAGTCCCAACAAATTCAAAGTGTACTTAGGCCATGGTGGAAAACCCTGGGTGTCAGACTTCAACCACCCCCACTACATGGCTGGTAGGAGGGCCATGAAGACAGGTCAGTGGGTTTTTCATTCTTGTTCAGCACCTCAGAAAACACTGAGGAAGTCATGTTTGCTGAATATTAAGTGTTCTGCTCTCACGTTGAATAACTTTGGCTCACTAAGTGAGGAAGCATGTCATGTGCAACCTTTAAATGGAAATCTGAGGTACAGGAAGGAAAGATACTGGATATCAAATTCATTAATGCTTTTCTGGGACAAGTTTGTTGATGTGGTGGTGCTTTTGCATAAGGATGAGAGTGTTGGTTCAGATCACTTGCTAAGCCAAATTCAGTGAAGTTTGGTCACAGCACCCCTCTTAATCAGTTTAGATTGTATTTGACAGGTAGAGCAACTTTAACTTGTGTTGAAGTACAGATAGGACTTCAGATTAAGTGTTGTATAACTGACAGTGACAATATTTCAGTGCTGCATGTGTGGGGAGAAGCTCCACAGTTTTGTGGCCTTTGCAGTCTGGCTGATTTGGCCAGCACCTGGTACAGATGGGTACATGACAGCTTAAGTGAGGGTTTGTGGGGAAAAAATAGACTTCAAACTGACTAGAGTATTGCTTTTCTAGTGTTTGGAGTTGAACCAGACCTGACCAGGGAGGGAGGAAGCATTCCTGTTACCCTTACTTTTCAAGAAGCCACAGGCAAGAATGTCATGCTGCTTCCTGTTGGAGCTGCAGATGATGGTGCTCACTCTCAAAATGAAAAACTAAATAGGTAAGAGAATATCTATTCCTGTGCTGGGGTGTCTTGGCATCTATTATGAAAAACATTAAGAACTGACCTCTTGTTTTTGTTTAATTCTCTGGATTCTCAAAGTGCCATCCTCCCCAGGAGAGAATGCCTGACTGGTTGGGTAACTAGTTTGTAGCTGAATTTTGATTTCTACATTGATACTCTTGAAACCAGAAGCAAGTTTTATATTTTTGTCTCTAAGCTCCCCCAGGGGTGGTGTTTCTGTCTTGCCAGGGATGCTGTAGGGGTTTGGGCAGTAGTGCCTGTTGCCTGCAGCAGCAATTCCTATAGAGTTTGTCATGTGTGTGGGACTGATGTGTGGCTTTGCAAATAGGGCATCTGCTAGAAATAAAGCTCAGTGGAGACACTGCTAAAGGAAACTCTTCTTTGCAGGTACAACTACATCCAGGGGGTGAAGATGCTTGGTGCATACCTCTATGAAGTTTCCCAGCTGAAGGACTAAGTTAGACACCTCACTTTCTGGTTTATGGATCAGAAGTCTGAATTTTCTTGCAAAATGTCATCAATTATCAAGCATGGCTCCCCTTTTCTATCAACACTCCACTGCTTTGATGGGGGAGAGGGAAAGGGGCAGTTCCACTTGACAAGGAACATGATACACCAAAAATACTTCTCTAAATGCTTACTTTATATGAACAGACTATTCCTTAACTGGTCAGCAGTCCTGAACTGCATCTTCATCCCTCTGTATCACTTCAGTTTGCTGCATTGATCTACTTTTCCTGTAAATGAAGAGGAATGATTTACTCTCAGCAGTTTAAGTAGCCACAACAGTGGCAGAACTTCCAGCCAATTTAAGGTTCTAATTCCTGGGTATGTCCTGGAAACAAGTAATCAAGATTATGGGGCAACACTGGAATGTGCTCAAGCTGTACTGAGACATCTGTCTGTGCTGAGTGATTTGAAGGAGCAGTTTGTCTCTTACAGTGGATGCCTGCTTGCAGGCTTCAATTTACAGGGAATCAGGTTGTAAGAAATTTCACTGTGGTAGTGACTACTGGCCATTTTTGTAAAGCTGCCTTTGTACTACCAAAAGAGTAATAAATAATCATGCTGTAGTTTGGCTCTTGGTCTCTAAGGTTTAAATAATGGCTTGGCTGGAAAGCAACTTTGGGAACTTGGGAGGGATGCTTCTGTGGCTATAAAGGCAGATGAGCAACATGGCTACACAGGCTATATCTTGTGGGAATCCAAATTTTTATTCCTGGGCTCTGTCTCTGTAAGAATTTGTTGACCTGAAGCTGATGCTGCAAACTCCAGCTCTCCTGTGAGAAAATGAGCTCAAAATGTTTGATTTTGGCTCTGTAAACCAGATCATCACACACTGTAGCATAACTGAAAATACTAAAGGGAGTGAATGGAATTTGTAGGCACAAACAGAGAGATCACTAGTTGCAACCACTACTGACATCCCACTTCAAGCTGTCTACTGGATACATTAAACTCCAATACTTCTGTTGTTATGTCAAAAAACTCCAGAAAAATCAAACCTCTTAAATGATTGGAATCTGAGGTGGATTGGGCTCCCTGCTTCTGAATGACCTGATCAGCAGCCTAAGGTAGGTAAGTGTTTCAAGTGATGGTCCTTGGCTCTGGTACAGTATGGTACAGTCCTGTGTCCTGACACAGGTCAGCAGCATCAGATGATTGCCCCTTTGAAGGGTAGAAGGTGGGAAAAGCTTCTCTACCTGGTTTTCACTGTTGCTTGATCTGGAGACTTTACAGTGGAGAGCTGTTGGGCTTGGGAGTCTTCTGGTGCCACTGGAGACTTGTTTTGGTTTTTTTGGTTTGTCACTGAAGTTGATGACTGGAGATAATCTGGTGCCATTAACCCTTGCACTTGGAGCTGGGGTACAGTCACACCATCCTGTGTCAATTCTTGTAAGCACTGAACACAGACACTGGGGAGTGAATGTTTATTAATTTGGTTGTGAGCTATGTTCAGAAACCATGTGTAGTTGTCCTTTTGTAACAAATTTATTGAGAATCAGTTAATTGGCTCAAGCTCTGCACTGCAGACACTGTATCAGATCCTGTACTTGCTGAATAAGTACAGCCTGGCAGAGTTGTGAAGGAGGCCCAAACAGAAGAAAAGATGTCAAGAGGTTTGTAGAAAAGGCTGAGGAGCAGGTACTGTTGAATATACAGCAGAAATATTTTGGTATGAGGAGAGTGCCAGAATCCTGTGAAAAAGACATTAAAATGGGCCTTTGACCTGAGCAACCTGCAGGGGCCTATTTAAGCCCACAGGAGTAGGTTGCTAAAGAAATCACTACTTAATGACACTTAATGGGACTTCATATTTCTTTAGATTAATTATTTTAAATTCAGAAATCATCTGTATTTGTTAGCTTGCTACAAGGGAGCTTGCTTTTATCTGTGACCTCTCTTGTGCCTGCAGAAGGTGACCACAAAAGCAGTAGTATGTGAACTGCAGTACTCAGTGAGTGAACAAGGGGACTAGTGGTGCCAGCTTATTTGTGGCCTGTGTGCTTCAGACCTGGCATCCATGAATGCTTGTGCATGCTGTCAAGAGTTTGCTCAGCCCAAGTTGTTTAATAACAGCACTGTTCAACACAGACATGGCGGACATGACAGAAATTGTGAGCTGATCATGAAAACCAAAGTGCCTCAGTGAAGCCCAGAGCCTGATGCCCCTGTGTCTGCTCTGTGTACAGAGGCCACTTGGCACTTCCCACACAGAACTTCACAGCACTGCTTTGCCTGTTGAATTTGAAACTGGGACTTCCCTTGATCAGTGGCATGTGGCTGTCAACAAGTCTAGTTTGCTGGTGCTTCCAGTTCTCCCACTCCAAGAAGGGAGAAAGATCTACAACATGGATTTTACAGCTACTTGTTCTCAGGGTGCATCTACTGCAAAACTGAGAATGCGGACTTGTGCCCTCATTGCTCACTGGATTGCTTGTGTCTTAGCAAAATCCATGGCAATGTATCTTGATATGGAATATGCACTCAAAAGAGCAGCTTGAGTTATTACAAGCTATTATCCCTAAATAAGCCCGAAGTGCCATTTAAAATGTGATTTTTCTTTATTTTTTGTGTTCCGGGAAACACGAGCATGCACATTAAAACAGAGCCCTGATTCTATGATGCAATACATTTTACACTCATCCAGTGCAATATATCCTAATTTGAAACTGTTTTTAACTTGCAAAGCAGACTTTGGTTTACCATAATGAGTTTGCATTCACTAACTAAATCAAAACTTGAAGAGCTTCAGCTCTGTGATCTTGACCTTAGAGTAGTGTGAAGAGTGGAGATAACATAGAACTAATATAGATAAAGTATTCCAGTTTGCTCATGTTAGACTATTAGTTCAAAAACATTATCACTTTTCTAGTGTTATCTGAACTCATTCAATAAAAATATAATAAAGTGTTATATATGCATTTAAATTTTGAGGTGTCCATCTGAATAAATTGTCCTCCTGATAATTAATAAAGTTATGAAAGGATTTAAATCACTGTTCAGAGAATCTTCTTAGGCTACCCAGGAAAGTTTAGTGGGTCATTTTGATTCTAGTCCCTTGCTAGCTTGATCATACTGTTTTACATCATGAGGTTAGCTTATGACAGGCCCTGAATGCTGAGACATGTTTTTCTAGTACTTTTAAATATTCATTTTTCTATTAATTTTGCATACCCTTAGTGATTCTGAGATTTCTTGAGGAAAACTTCACATGCATGCTAATGAAATAGGCCTGCTGATGCTCAAGCAGCAGTATGCAGTGTTCTCTCTGTGCAGGCTCTTTATTTTCAGTCATGGAGAGGCAGCTCACAGGCCTCTAATGTTTCTGCCCTTTAGATTGAAAAATGCAATAACAAACACAGTTGAGCAGCTTTTCTGTGTCACTGTTATTGTGCTGTGTGACGGTGTTCACAGCGGTCCCGGGATGAGGGGAGAGATGAGAATCTGACTCCATGTTTCAGAAGGCTGATTTATTATTTTATTATATATATTATATTAAAACTATACTAAAATAATAGAAGAAAGCATTTAATCAGAAGGCTAGCAAGGAAAGGAAAAAAATAGAATGATAACAAAAGCTCATGACTCTCAGAGAGTCCGAGCCAGCTCACTGTGATTGGCCATGAATTAGGAACAGCCAACACTGATCAATCAAAGATGCACCTGCTGCATTCCACATCAGCAGATAATTATTGTTTTTCTTTTCCTCTGAGGTTTCTCAGCTTCTCAGGAGAAAAATCCCTTTGCCAGGATTTTTCATAAAATATCATGGCTACAGCACTGTGCTTGCCTTCAGAAGGCAGCTTCCTGTGTAATTCCACTGGGATAACACCATGGAGTCACTCTTCATGCTCTCTCTATGTCCTGGGGTTGTGTGGAAGGTTCTGGTCAGGGCAGGGCTATGGGAGTGGCTGCTGTGAGGAGCTGCCAGAAGCTTCCATGTCTGACAGAGCCAATGCCACATGGCTCCAGGACAGGCTACCACTGGCCAAGGCTGAGCCCATCAGTGACGGTGGGAGAGCCTTTGGGACAACATAACTGAGGAGGGAGAGAAGTTCCTGCACAGCAGTGATTGCAGCCAGAGAAGAGAGGAGTGAGAATATGTGAGAGAAGCAGCCCTGTGGGCACCAAGGTCAGTGATGGAGGGGAAGGAGGTGCTCCAGGTGCCAGAGATGAGACTCTTCTGCAGCCCGTGGTGCAGATCATGGCTGTGCTCCTCAGCCCATGAGAGCCAACATGTGATGAGCTGACTGTCTCCCTGGGGTAAAGGAGGCAGAGAATTAGGAATCAGATTAAGCCTGGGAAGGAAGAAGGGATCAGAGGAAGAGGTTTCAAAGATTTCTTTCTCATTATCATACTTCAATTTGATTGCTCATAAATTAATTTATCCAAGTCGAGTCTGTTTTGCCTGGTGAGCGATCTCTCCCTGCCCTTATCTCAGCCCATGACTCTTCCATTCTATTTTCTCTCCCCTATCCAAGTGAGGAATGGAGTAATAGAGCCATATTGGTGGTCATTTGGAGTCCAGTCAGTCAATCCCTCACACTGTTGCAACACTGCACAAATTTGACCCACTGCACAAAATGCCAAAATATTTGAAAGTGAAATATGTTCAGTTATTAGATTCTCAGAAAATCTTCTGGAGATGCTTCTGTGTTGGCTTTTGTTTGTGAAAATATGTGCCCCACAGCTATCAGTGGCAGTCCAGTGGTCTGTAATGAAAGAGCTTTATTTAGAGCTGAAGTGTTGTTTATAAGCAGTGTATATGAATAGTGTTTAAGGTAGGGTCCTTTGAAGGCTGCTGCTACTGCCTATGTGTGAATACAACTAAAAACATGCATAAAAATGCTAAATGTATTTATGTAAAGGTGAACCTTTGGAGGACTGTTTCCTTGTTATTTTGGACAGAGTAAATTAATGGAATTGCAAATATGAGGTGTTAATCTATGCAAAATTGTAGCCAATTCCTGAATTCCAAGGTAGATGCTAAGACATGTGATGAAATTAAATACGATGTTTCTGAAGTACTTAGTGGATTTAATGTTGGTGTAGTGAATAGTGGAGTCATTGTTAGATTTGAGAATAAATACTGTGTTAACTGTTTTAAATGCTCGTAGGTAGAATTTTGAGATTCTGCCTAATTTCAATAATACCTATTAAATCTTCCTTAGACTTCTAGAAAGCAACAGTATAACTAAACTAAGTGCTAAAGTAGTACAATGGCTGCAAACGACTTTTGAAAACTAGAATGCTGTAAAATATCTATTTATTTATAAATATGCCTTTGATAAGGTGTTGGTTTAGACTATCTTGCTGTATTAGTAATGGGTTGATAACTTTTTCTCTTCCATTTTCAACTGTTTAGCAGTGCATCATTAGAAACCTTTTAAACATAAAAATTATTTCTTTTGATGGATTTTTAATAGTACAAGCAGAGTAAAAATAGTTGCCCTTTGCTGCCTCACATATTCTCTGCTGTTGCTGCTCCCCCACTCCTGTTTTTCCCAGTCATTCTCATGAAGAGAACTAATCCTGCAAGGGGAACCCATGAAGTTTCCAAGGAATATTCCCAGGTTTTTACTGTATAATGTGACAGTTGCATGTTGACTGGATTGAGTCTCTTTTGCTTTTTGCATAAAAACTGTTGTTCTAATTCTAACATGGGAGCTGCTAGGAGGAATTGACCTTCAATTTTACTTTGTAGTTGCCTCTGCAATAGTTTTTGGTTTTTGGAATTTGGCAAACCATTATAATAACACTAAATAGAGTGGGAGAAGGTAACTTTTTGTTTCCAAATTCCTCTCCCTTAATGTCTTTACTATGTGAGTGAATAGCAACCAGTGAAAATTTGGGCAGAAGAGCAGCTATGTCTGCAAAGTCCACTGGAACTTTTTAATTTGTAGAAATGCCCAAAGTTAAAAGCATCAGAAAAAAGGACTTGGAAATGGTTCCAGTCATATCTCTTTAGGTTTTTCTATTGTGTTCAACACTTAGCTGCAAGACTCTAGTTCAAAGCTGCAAGAATACAATAGAAATTCAAAATACTGTAGAGTCTGTGTGTCATTTTTAGAAAATGGTTGCCAAACAGAGAATTAATACAAAGAAAGCAAATGATTTATTTCTGCACAGCTTTGAATCTTGTTAATATTTCCAAAATATCCTGTAATGTGTTGTCAACCATATCCTAAACTTTTGTACAAGGAGAGGCAGTGCTGCTTGTGATTAGTTTAAGGCAGTTTTAATTCTGAGCAGATGAGTTCAGGAATACAAATCAGGAAAGGCGAAGACTGCATCAGGAGCTGAGGCACACAGGGCTACCAATTCTGTTGCCTGGCAACAGAATTTCAGTATATAGTTGTGAATAAAGATACTTTGGATGTGGACAGGCTTGGGAGAGACACAGGTAGAGAGCAGGTCTCTGAAATGAACTAAAGGGATTCATGGGAGATGTAAAAGTGAATGTATAAATAGGCGTTCCTGGAGAACAGAGCACCAGAATTCATTAGCTTCCAGTCCTTAGTCTGCTAATGTTCCTTTGTACTTATCTGGAAATGATATTTAATGGAATTTGGCTTTATGAATTTAAAGTTTGTAGAACTGCATATAATTTTTGGAAGCTTTCCTTGGAGCTGTCTGACACTCATAGATTAAATTTAAATACCTCGAGACCAGTTCAGAAATAATTTTTTAAAGTTCATATGAGTTCTGAGAAAGGGATTTGAGAAATGGCATAATAAAATTGTTTTTAACTGCAGATAAGTTCATGCATTGACTGGTTTAAAATAGAAGTAGATTAAAATGTAGCAAACACATCTGGGTGGGTTTTTTTTCCCCATGGAAAATTGGAGCACCAGATTAACTGAGTATTAAATTAATAGAAAACTGTGCTGTATTATATCTCCCACTGTGTGAAAATGTTCCTATAGGATATGACAGGTAATTGAGTCATCAACATAAAATATTAATAATTAAGATGATACATTTCATTCTCTTAATGTGCTGTAGTTCCACATCTATCTACGTGCAAATATGACACAGATTTACTGGGACACAGCAGTCACCTTGAAGCTGTGCTCAGTAGCAGCTGATTAGCATTATCTCTTCCAAATGCAAAATAAGTTCAGCTTCTCTGACCTCATTAGAGGGAGCTGAGAGTGCCTCAGTAATAAATGCTCATCTAGCTTCTTCCAATAATTTGATTTATATGGAAGAAAGTTTTAATGACACATTCTCTGCCACCACTAATAGGCCAGCAGTCCTTACAGATGTAGAAGAAAGATTCTGAATATAATTAGACTCAGCACTAAAAATTAAAAGGGGGCTCAAGCAGGAAAATATTTTTTTCACTAGCACACAGTCTGTAATACACCTGTGAAGTAGGAATTTTATTTTTTTTTCTTTGCTAGTACACAGTCTTAATACAGCTGTCTTTTCATACATTTGTATTCGTACACATCAATACAGAAATAAGGCTAATGCATCCAGAAGTATTTGATAATCTCTAAACTTAGATACATGCACCTGTTTACTTTTGAATTTGAATTACTAGAGTCTATGCCAATCAAAAATAATTATCATTCTGGCATGCTATTAGTTTTATTTTCCATTGCTGAATAGAAAGAATTATGTTAATAAAATGATAATGTGGTCTGTGAAGCTGAGAGGCTGGGTCTTTAAGTTTGGATCTAAATCAAAAGTAGAGGAGGTAGTGAATTGAAATTGTGAAATACTCAGAAATTTGTTTGCTTTTTAACAGAGCACGATGGTAAATTTTAATTTCACACACTTTGCATATCATTATAAGGCAAAAATAAAGATTGCAATCAGTCTGTTCCAAATATAATCTTATCTGTTGATAGAAATTAATATGTCATCCTGAGTCTTTTAAACCTATCAAGTTAATCTGTAACTCAAAACTAACGAACAGCAAAATGGTATAAAAGCCTCTTCTGTAGTCTCTGATTAGGCAGAATTGGTTACTTGAGGAATGCCAGGTATATTGACAAGTGATGCATAAATTTTTAAGCTTGGTCTGTCACTCATTTCTCACAGATGTGTCAATATTCAGAGTTTTCTGGATGGCAGAAGCTAAGAGTGACTTAGATCTTACTGTTAGCAAAGGAACACACCAAGTACCAAAAAGCCTGCTCCCCAGACCCCTTATTTCAGTACTTGAAGTGTCACATGTCACAAGGATAACATCCATTTATCTTTCAGTTTAAAGATCAAAAATTCTCTTTGTGTTTTTGCGGTGCTCTGAATTTGAGAGCTTGATCCTGCTAAATCTGGTAGTCAGTTTAGGGCCCAATTACTAGTCACAAGAACAAATGAAAACTTCAGATAAGATGACACCATGCTGAGATAATTCAAAAGCAATCAGTCACACTCCTTCAGGCTTTTTTTTTTTTTTTTTCTCAAAATGTGGCTCTTTGAAAACTCTTTATGAGGAAAAAAAAGGCACTCTTTTCTATTTTTTTCCCTTTACTTGCAGAGTTCACCTAAAGCCTCAACTGTGTGAGAGGCATTATCTTTCTAATATCTCCACAGAGCATTTTCCTCCCTCCCAGCTAAAACAGAGCAAGTCTAGGTAGATAAAAGACATGTTTACTTGTGGCTGGGATGGCTGCACCCAGACAAAGGATCTGACGTCTCTGACACCTTTGTATTTAATTGAGATCACTCACAAGGTGCTAAATGGGTGGTTTGGACTCTTTAAATCTGTCATATTCCAGAGTTAGATTTTTCACTATGACTTCTTAATGTAATTTCTGCTTTGTAAATGGACATGTGTTGCCTCTAGCAATATTTTTCAGTAATAACTTTTCCTTTACCCTAGTAGTGAGTGATCAGACAGGTGAAAAGCAGACTTGTGGAGAAACTGAGGCTGACATTATAAACACATTTGTAGTTCTCTAAATGTGACAGAAACTGGGTTCATTTCATGATGACATTATCTTCAGTCCCCTGTACTAAATTACCAGTGTGGGGGGTTGTGTACGTTCCTCAGAGAGCTTTTTGTTAAGGGAATATCCTTGCCCAGCCAGTTTCCCTGAAGGCACAAAGATGAAAACAAACAATCCTAAACTCTAAAGCCTTAATGAGGAAAGGCACCATGGGAAAGTAAGGGGACATCAGAATATGCTTTCTTTGTTCCTCTATGCTTTTCTGGATTCTAAGATATTGACTTCTGGCATAAGAAATAAAAAGAAAAAAGGCTACTTTTTTTTTTTTTTTTTGGTATTCTAATTAGAAGGCATAGCAAAAGAACACACATCTTGTGAGTTTTCCATAGAGAGAAGAAAGGAAAAAAATGCTATGTCAAAATTTTAAGTGTTTCTTTATGGGCAGTTTCTATGCAATTGCATGTCACAGACTGAGATTTACTGCTGAACTTAACCTGAAGATATTTCCCAGCCTGAATGATTGTGTCATAAAAGGACATCCAGTTTTACCACTGACTCTGTCTGTCCAGCACGGGGAAACAGTCAAAGAACACAACGGAGTTGCACAAGTAAGTGAGAAACAAAAGCAATGGGTGTGTTGGACTGGTGGGTTTGTGAATAAGATTCAGAGTTTGAAAACCTGGTGTTGTTTGTTTAGGCTGCCCAATAGCACCCTAGAGCTAGGGAGGGCTTTGGATGATGATTAGTTTGGAATGAGTCTTTGGAAAGTTTGGGGAGCTGGGAGCGGTGCCTGTAGCCATGCACTGGATGTGGTTCCTTGCTCTCAGCAGCTCTGCAAGCTGAGTGCTGCCCTAGGGCTCAACCCAGCGTGGTGTGCACAGCCCAGCACCTCCTCTCTAGGGTAGGTGATGAGAACCTTGTATTTTAGGGGCCTGATCGGGAAACTCTCACTAAAAACAGTTGAAATTAAAGCCTGTGATAGTGTTGCTCATCTGGAGCATTGAAAGTCTAGTGACTCAAGCACATATCCAGGCAAGATGCATCCAAGATGCCATTCTCTCCCCAGCCTTCCCCTTTCCCCTCTTGTTGGAAAGGGTACACTGTGTTGCAAATGGGGAGAAGATGCTTTTCTTCCTGGTCAAGCTGTGCTCTGCTCATAGATTGGCTTCCAGGCATGAGGACAGCAGCATGTGGTGGAACTGCTCTTCCAGCAGCTGTTTGTGCACTTGGCATTTCATAGCTGATGGCATTTTAAAATATTGCCATAGGACTTTCTCTCTTTCTCTGTTTTAGTTCACAGTAAAACTTAATTCTATCTGAAGTGCAGTGAGTGGTGGGGTGCAAGTTCTATTCTTCATGAACTATCTCAAATGTTTCAACCAAAATTTCATAATTTAAATAAGGATTTAGGCATTCAGAATGTGGGATTAATGGCTTATATCCAAGTCAGTGATTTGCAGAACTGTCATTTTCTTAGGAGTTAGGAGCTTTAAAAAAAAAAAAATAGTTCTACATGTTTGATTTTCTATAGTACTAAAAATGAAAAGCCATCATTGCCTTTTAAGCCATGTCAAAGCACATGCTACAGTTTTGTTGAAAGGCCTTTGAATATATGACAAACTTCTCTGCTTGAAAAGACTGTAACAAAAGAGCAAAACTACTTGTCTGTAGGGAAAGAGTGGAATGAGTAGAGAACTACTTTCCAGAGAAGTTGTAATTAAATTTATAACAACTCAATTAAAGATGCTGATCCACTAGTCGTGCATCTGCCTGGTTGTTAGCAGGCTCAGTGCCTGGGTGCAGGTGTTTAATTAAGATGTCCAGATATGAACCAGTTGTCTAACCAAATGCTCCAGTCTTGTAATTATCTGTCTGTCTGTTTTTGTTGAGGGGCTGTTGCATTTTTCACAAAAAGGCCCATGGCTGGCACGGGGTGCACAAAGAGTGAGTGGTGCAGAGCCCTGGTTCAATGGGCAGTTCCTCTGCTGAGGAAGGTGCTGCACTCTAGTTACAGGCAGTGGCACTTGGGCAGAAGAGATGTGCTATGAAATAGCTCACACTCCTCTTTAAGGAGGTCACAGTCACAAAAGCTTTGCAGTGGTAACATCTCTTAGCAAGAGGCAACATTATTGTATGTGTATATATATTCATATATGTATAAACAGTGTGTTCTTTTATTTTTCAGATATTTAGGCTTAAGAAAGCTTATATTTAAGCTATTTTTTTTCCATTTCAGCTTAAAAGAGCTTGTGTTTGTCAAGAGAAGAACCTTTGCTTGCTTTGGCCTTCTCCCAAATACACTTCAAAGACAGGCAGACTGAAATGAAAAAATACTCCTAAGCCTTTCTTGGGAGGCTGTGGCTCCTGGGACACCCAGCTGAGATGCAGAAGTCAACAAAGTGTCAAACTGAGTTAACTTGGTGCTGCTCTGGTGTAGCCAAGATATTTTCTGAAAAATCTTTCCTTAGGATTTTTTCTCCTGAGAAGCCGGGAGGCCTCAGGAACAAAATGTAAACAATGGTTATCTGCTGCTGTGAATGCAACAGGTGCATCTGTGATTGGTCTCATGGAGTTGTTTCTAATTAATGGCCAATCACAGCCCAGCTGTCCAGACTGTCTCATTCACAAGCCTTTGTTATAATTTCTTTTCTATTCTTAGCTAACCTTCTGATGAAATATTTTCTTCCATTCTTTTAGTATAGTTTTAATGTAATATATATAATAAAATAATAAATCAAGCCTTCTGAAACATGGAGTCAACATTCTCATCTCTTCCTTCATCCTGAGACCCTTTTGGACACCGCCACACTCTGGACATGTGCCTTGAAGGACACCATGCACATCACCACCCCAGTGAGTTCTGCCTGTACTCTGCCAGCTCCTAGAACTCCCAGAAAGCTGGGAGGAGGCAGTGGGAAGAGCTCCATGAACAAAGTGCGGCACAGTTACTGTCAGCTTGCCTTGGTGAGCCTGAAAAGCCAGTTTCTGGTGTGTCTGTTTGGAAATGGCTATGAGTTATAAGCTGGATAAAAGCCTCACCTGCAAGGAGGACATGAATCATCCCTGAGGAAAAACCTATGCAATTTGGCTGAGAAAAGCTGTCTGAAGGATATCAAGATGGGAGTGACCTCTTGCCCTCATTTCAGTGTGATCCATATCTGAAAAAAATGCTTAATTATTAAGCCAAATGAATTTACAATGTTGCTTTTGGAAAAATAGAACAGTCTCCTATCTCAGCACTCAGAGCAGTGTACTGGACTTGGCACTGGACAAGAACTTGCTTGTTTCTCTTATCACTTAAAGCGTGAGTGCTTGGAGCTCTGGGTTCAGAGAGGGTGCTGAATGAGCCACCAGGTGGTGAGAGGGCTCCGTGTTATTGCTCTTCCTCCTCCACCCAGGACCTCAGATCTTTGTGGCCCTGTTCCTGGAAGGTGCTGGGAGTCATTGCTCTGTACAGAGGACAGTCTGCAGCCACCTGTCCTTGTGAAGCACCTCCTGCCTGGGTAAGGGGACCTTTTCTAAGTCAATCTCCTTCCACTGACATACCCAGGTGTGATTATGGACATCCAGGTAACTAGATGGATGTAACTACTAAGTCAGGGTCTTGGGGATCTTTTCCTCTCTACCAGCAGAATCTCACTCCACTGCTGATAAGCTCTCATGTGGACAATGTTGCTTAACTTGTGTTTTGGGGTCAGCTGTGGTTATCTTGAAGCGTGGTGGCTGGGAAATACTTTTCTAACTGCAGTGTAAAGTGGGAAGGAGCCGAGAGGTGGAAAGGCTTGCTGCTACTGCACAGGGAAGTAGAAATATCTGTAGGGGAGGGAGATATGGGGAATTGTGTGAAAGGGCCTCTCCATTCCACACCAATCCTTCTAGGATGCAATGATAAGTTATATTAAGGGAGTATATTGAGAAATGACAGCTGCAAAAATAACCAGGTACCACTGATTATTACATGACAATAACACTTGCTTTTCTGAGCTACACTTTCAAGAAATGAAAAAATACATCTTGAACTAGAGATAGCTGCTTATAGAGTGATAGGAAGCATTGAAAACCATCACATCATTTTTCTGTCAATGAAATATTGCTCCTATTAGCATATTTCTTACATATTTGCTCACTAAAATTTAGATTGTAATTGTTTAAGATACCCTTTTAATTAAGGTAACAACTAAAGCATGCTATTTCTGCTGAAGTGAAGGTACCATCACTTTGTAACCAAGTGAGTGTGCTACACTTTGCCCTGAGGTAGCAATGGAAACACAAAGTAGGGGACCATCTCTGCCCTAGATTGTTTACACTTTCAAATAACAAGAGAAACAGAGCCAATGATGCCTTCCCCTACTCTTCATCCTATTGTTTCAGTTCTGCTCTTATTTTCCTTTAATCAGTCTATTTCCTCCTGCATAAACAATTACTGTATCCCAAAGAGGATATTCAACCAAACTATTCGAGTTGGTTCTTTCATTTCTTGTAGTTAATAAGCTACCATCAAAGAATGGTTTTATTAGAGATAAAGCTGCCTACATTTAAAAGTCCTTCTAAACAATGTTGGCAATGTTTATGATATCCCATAAATGGAATAAGGACCATAACAAAACAAATCTCTTATATTGTGGACCTTAAACCTTGTTCCAAGTTATAGGTTATAAAACAAGGGACAATTAGCAATGAAATACTAAGCTATAAAGTAATAATAGCTTTTTTTTTCCCATGGTAGTATAGTTCCTCAGTAGTACTATGTGATAGATAGACAAATAGTTGAATGGATCTACTAGATATAATAGATCTATTTTTAATCTGACTTGTAATATTCTAATTGAGGAATAACTCCAGTGTGAAACACTTAAAGCTAAGATAAATGAAGACAGGATTAATGTATAAAAATTTTTTAAAAAAAATTAAAACAAACATTGAATTCCCCCCAAATTTTGCCTTTCATTTGCAAATGAGGTTTTACACATCAATCAAGTGAAGAACAAGTGCTTAAAAAAATCAAAGGTCTTTGTAAGGCTCTGAGACAGGACCTAGACCTCCCTTATTACCTTATTGTACTTATTGCTGAATTTGACCATGTCAATAGAGGTGCTTTCAAAATGGGCAGAGGACTTTAAAGGTAGAAATTTGTATGCAGACACAAGCACCTTAAATTTACTACAAGTTCAGCAGTTCTGCCTTCTGCTATGTGAGATGTGGCAGCAAGAAGATGGTGAGGCTATCCACATCTAAGAACAAATACTGCATCTCCCACAGTTCCTTCCTATGAACCTTTCTGCCATGAAAAGAGCAAGAGCCAGCAGAGCTGTTTTTCCAGGAAGAATGTTTTTATACCCACGTTTATCTGATTGCAAACTAATCAGCAGAAAATTTTCTTAAGTAAATAGTGAATTACTCCTCCTCACTGGGCACAAAAGGCAATACTACTTCCTGGGAGAAGGGTTTTGCCTTAACAGGGATGTATCCCTTTTTTTTCCCCCTCTTTTCAAGACACAGAATAATCCACCTCTTTTCTCTGTCCTATGACATACTACAGTAAAGCAGCAACACTTATCAGCAATGTTAAAGTGCTTTCTGGCACTGGGATTCCTGTTGGGATACTGGAATTCCAGGAGGGAAAAGGAGATGGGAAAATTTCCCATTACTTGATGTGTTACTGATTTGTCTATCCTGATTTAATTATTGTATGACAGAGAGGCAGAAGTGAGCATCTAAACCCAAAACTAATTTTTAACTTAAAACTCTCTCTTCATTAACTGCAGAACTTATCAGTAAAATTGATATAAAATGCTCCTGTTCTGCAGGTGAAAGAGGGGACCTTTCCAGTTCAGGCTCCCATCATCAGCAACAAAGGCAGCTGCAAAAAGCACCTAGAGATAAGGACGTTCTTTTAAAATATCATCTGTATTACAGCAAAACAGAACTGATAAACAGGGTCTCACTTTTTTTCACTGAAGGTTTGGCTTGAGCAGGGGCAGGGCTGGTCACTGCTGTTCTCCAAAACACCATTCAGGCAATCAATATTGCAACACTTTAAGAGCTGACTGCTGTAAATAGCACTGGGTGTTGCAGCGTCACCTGCCAGCAAGTGCAGACCTTGCCTATGCTTCCCACCAGATATTTTCATTGCTGTCACACAGTCCATTGATTTGGATGATACTTTAGTAATCTTCAAATGCAGTCAGGCACTGTGAGCTGGCATTTGTTCCTCTGCAGGTGTCTGGGTCTCTGCAGCTCTTGTTCAGTGGCTGTATGTGGTCAGGGCTGGGCTTGAGAACTGCCATGTGAAGAGTTGTCATCCTCATCCTCCTCGGGTGTCACTCAGCTGGAGAGGTGACTGTGGCTTGATTGCCCGCTGCTACCAAAGGTATGCCACTTATCAACGAGTATTGTTAAAGGATGTTAAAAAATAAACCTGTTATCTCAGTTACCTGCCTTGATGGTGAGTGCTTAGAGGGAATGTTCCTTTCAATGCAGTCCACCAGTGATTTGGTAAATTAGTTCCTACTGCCATAAACATCTTTATCTCCTTTCATGTCAAATGTACTTTGTTATTTGCAAGCCAGATGAGTCCTGACTGTTTTTCTCTGGGGTGTGTGCAACCCAGTGTTCAGTTTTCACCGGCACCCTCCTCCTGCACCCACCTGGAACACTGTGTGGCAGGGAGGGAAGTGCATGAAGCACATGCTTCAGGAGAGACAAGGAGGCCTTCAGAGCATGTTCAGGACCTACTTCTCAATTGTTTGTAAGTTTAGTTGATATTTCATCAAAGAATCATCCTAGTTAAAGAATCAACTCGGATTTTCTTGTTAAGTCACCAAAGAAAAACACTAGGTGTTCTTTCAACAGTGCTTTACGACATGGGAGGAAGCGACACAAAAAATGTTCTTACTACTAAGGAACAAAGAAAGAGAAAGAGCACAACTGACTGCCATGCATTATTTCTAAAAATAGGCATACTGCATTTTTCTGTAGAGCAGTAACTGCTCCTTTAAATGACATCAAATAAAATACACTTGACATTGAACACCAAAGCTTTTGTTTGATATCCCCCCTGAATTTATCATTCTTTCAAATAATTTTTCCCCTTCTCATGACACTGAGATATTTCAGCCTTGCCTGAAATCTTTCTACAGCTTTATTAAACCGACTCCCTTTTTGACACGAGCTGTTCCAGTTGCCATCCAAATGCTCCTGAGCAGCACTTTGTGTATTAGTAGTGCATTAACATGAAGTTCCTCCAGCTACTCCCCTCCCTCCCTCCTTCTACTACAGCAAAACATAGCTGTTACCTAAATTCTTGTTTGAATTATTAATATTTTGTACACTCTGCTACTTGGTATCTCCTCACATTCATTTTTCTGAACTTTGCCACTGTTCCTTACTTTAATGAGAGTATTTTTGTGATAATCTATGGTCTTAGAGTTTGGTCGGTTTTGAAAATATCACAGAATAATTCCAAATTTCCCTAGGATATTTCCCAAGGATTTTGCTTGATTCGTTGGGGTTTTTTTCCTTCACAGCATTTTAGCCTCCTTGTTTCATTTTCTTAAACAGTTAAATGCTAATGAAACATGACAAAGACCTACGTCTCTTGTCTGCCTCTTTCCAGGTCATTTGCACGTAACTGAGACAAAAAGAGAGAGATACCAGCACCACAGCACACATCCTCTGTAAAAGCAAGGAGCCCTTTTGTACTTCTGACATTAAAAGGTATGTATTTATTCAAGTCATGTATTTATTCAAGTCACCAAAAGGTGACATATATATATATATATATATATATATATATATATATATATATATAAAGACACTATTTTTAGAGTGAAAATGTATATAATACAGCAATATCAAAGATTTCACTAGAGGGAGGGGAAATCACATGCGATGGAGACACTGATATTTATATCCATTGCATGAGCTTGGTGTCTCTAGCAGCCATGTTCTGTCCTCTGCTATAATCTTATTTGGTCAAGCGTGGCATAACCAAAAGATCTATTTTTTTAAAATAAGTGAACCTGAGAAGCCTGTCTAGTTTTCTACAGTAAAGTTAAATGAGGGTGCGTTCAGTGGCCTCTGTTGTAAATGTTTTCCAAACTGAGGTTTGGAAATTACAAGGTAGAAAAATGAGTGAAATGTATGTGAAACTGAGGCATCCAGCCAGCTTCCTGGTATAGGCAGATCATGGCCCTGATGTCTCTCTAGATGAACAGCTGATTGAAATCCTGGGATCCCTTGATCAACAAGACCAGGTTTCATCCCACCTCCAGATGAATTCTCCCTGTGCCATTCCTGTCTCTATTGCTTTCTTTCGCGGGGTGCAGTGCCTTGCACTTTCCCCGAGCCCCTCACAAATGCACCCATCATGGTCCTATCCTCCTCTTCAGCTCATGTGGTGGAATATCTTCATCAGTCAAAAGCACCAGCCTGAAGGCAAACTTTGCTCTCCTGGGACACACTGCTGGCTGAAGTGAGACTGAGCAACATGGCACAAGCAGAGACATTGCCTGGCCCCCCAAAAGTGCACAGTGACAAAAAGAGAATAAAATAACATAAATGGCCTCTGTGCTCAGCTTTTACCTAATGCTGATCATCTCCAAGGACCTTGAGCCCCTTTTGAACAAGACCTGATATGTCTTGGCTCAGATGCCCTCCTGTATCTACCCAGGTACCACCTCAGCAAGAGCCAATGTCTTGTCTGTGCCAGGAAACTCAGGGTTTGCCAGGGTCCCGTTACCACCACCCCAGTCTGGGGCTCATTGTCTTCTCTCCTCTGCCCTGTGCAGCCTGGGAAGTCCCCCTGACCATGCCTGTGGGCCACACTCTGCCTTCCTATTGCCCCTGAAAAATGGGCTTCGGTTGACAAACATTTGCAGCCACTTGCACAGTCCAAGGCTGGAAGAAATATCCAGACTGGGGGTTTTAAGTTTAGGGTGCTTATTGCAGAGTTCCTGTTCTTAAGCCTTACCTGAAGAAGTTCAATCCAAAGGTAACTGTAACCTAAATTATCAAAACCTCATTCTCTACCATGTCTTTGTTAATAAATCCCAGAAGCTGCTTTATCTCGTCTGCAGTGTCCAGATTTTTTCCATTCTTGCTTCAAAAATTCCTGTAATCATCACTTTTGCTTTAGGACCAATTGCTGCTGCAGTGACTGGTGATGAAAATATTTGAAGGGGATTGTTGATTAGATCCACCTCTTGGAGGTAGGGTTTACTGTTTTATGGAGAAAAAAATGTGAGAAGAAAATGGTACTTTGCCTGTCACTTAAGGCTGGGATTTAGTATCTTAAAAATACTTCTATATTTAAATAATATGGCTAAATTTAATCTCTCCATCCTAAAAACCACTTCCAAATTTGAATTTCTTGGCTTGGTTAACAAGTCTTCTCCAAAAGAGCGCTTTTCAGATTTACTCCCTGGCAAAATCAGCATTTGGTCTGTTTCAATACCAGTGTTTCCAGTGTCAAGAGATGTCAGGAACTGGGCACTGGGAACTAAATTTACTGTCAGAAGCCTTCTCAAAGCTTCACTTCTGGAAGTGAAGCAAACCTTGTAACCTTGCTTCTGTGGGAAGGTTGGAAAATGGGAGCCCATCCTCATGCAGCTAGGCTCTCCAGCCTAAGTGAAAAATGTTTCCCTCGTCTTGATCATCATGCTTGGGTTTTCAATCTTCCTTCTCTGTCAGAGAAACATAATTGAAATTATTAATATTACCATAGCCTACCCCCTTAGCAATGCATCAAAGTTAAGGAGTTGTGGATGGATCTGCAACTATACTTTTGTTACTAGTATGGAATATCTTCAGAAAAGCACTGGGTTTTGACCTTGGAGTCCATCCTATCACAGCCTGATACAGCAGCAGCTCTGACTTTAGCCCAATCAAGTATTTAGCCATCCAAGGATTACTCTGCTAGAACCAATTCAAGACACTTACAGCAACAACTTCAAGCAAACAGGAAAGGTAAACTGGAGGAATAAGAAAAACACACCTTAAAACCTTATCTTGTCAAAAAAAAAAAAAAAAAAAAAAAGATGGCAGAGAGGTTTGCATGTACTAAATGAATTCTGTACTTATCAAGTGTTTCAGTAATGTCACTGTTCTTAATCAACTACAAAAGCTATTTGTTTTCTAACACTCTCCAGTGTCAGGTTTGTTTTCCCTTATTTATGTAAAATATGGGATGTGTGTCAGTGAATCCATTTTTCTGCCTTCTTCTGGCAGTCTGGGGGGAAAATCACGTCCTGGGGTTCAGCATCACCATCTGGGCAAGGGAGGGGATTGTTCTGCTCTGTTTTGCACTGGAGTGGCCTCATCTCAAGTGCTGGGGGCAGTTTTGGGTGCCACAATTTCAGAAAGATATTAAACCATTAGTGAGTGTCCAAAGGAGGGCTGTGAAGGTGGTGAAGGGCCTTGAGGGGAAGCTGTGTGAGGAGCACCTGAGGTCACTTGTTCTGCTCAGCCCGGAGGAGACTGAGGACAGACCTCATTGCTGTCACAAGCTCCTTGTGAGGGGAAGGGGAGGGCCAGGCACTGATCTCTTCTCTGTGGTGACCAATGACAGGACCCAAGGGAATGGCCTGAGGTTGAGTCAGGATATCAGGAAAAGGTTCTTCACCCAGAGGGTGGCTGGGCACTGGCACAGGCTCCCCAGGTTAGTGGTAACAGCACGAACACTGACAGAGTTTGAGGAGTGTTTGGACAATGCTCTTAGGCACAATGTGGGATTCTTTGGAATTATTTAGGGCCAAGTCCTGGACTCAAAGATCTGTGTGGATCCCTTTTGGGATATTATATGATTCTGGAAATGAAGAAAAAAGAAAGATGAGTGCCCTGGGCTGTTGGTTTTTGCAAGTCTTGCCCCAGGGTTGTCTTCCCAGAAAATACAATTTGATACTTTTGTACCGAAAAACTGATGCAACAAATGTTTCTGTAGAAAATGTTACCCCTAAGTTATTTATAAAACTAACACTAAAAATGTTCACTCTTTGGTAATTTTTTCAATTTTTCTTTCAGCAACTTGACTATGAATCAATGGAAATTTTTATGTGATAAAATGAGTATATTTTCTCCTGGCTTGAGGAGATTAAATGAGACTTAAATAAGCTCAGAAATTTGTAAATATCTCTGCTTCTTAGGGCTGAAAATAAATGTATATTGCAGGATGTCTGCAATGTTGAATTTTGTCCTTAACTTTCAGATAGCATCCATTTCAGCCCTGTGCTGCTCTCTAAGGCAGTAATGTCCTCCTCATCCTCTTCAGCATTGGAGATGGAGATCTTCCAGTACATTGATGCACATCAAAGTGATTTCATCAAGGTAGGAGCTATACTGCAGTGAAATAATGAGCACAGAGCTGGTGCTCCAGAGGCAGGAGAAGTGCCTGTCACAAAGGTACTGAGCAGGGTTCCAGGTCTGGCATCAGGAGTGCAATATGCACTTCACACAGCAAGGCTGTAAGAGAGCAGGCTGCTGGGAACTCCTGGGGTGAAGGAGGGACTTGCATGGACTTCAGCAAAAGAGATGGTTGTGGGCATGCTTTGAGTGTGTTCAGGGAGAGGCTCCACTAAGCCAAAATGCACCTGCATGGGGTGTGCAAGCCAGATAGGATGCTCACTCTGTCTGCTTCAGAACTAGTTTTTGTAGGTTTGCTCTTTAGAAGGAGAGGAATCTTGGTCCTTGCCTTGTGCTTTCACTTTTGTCAACCCTCTGTGAAAAGACAGAAACATAATGAGTCCAGTCAGTATCAGTTGTGCTTTGAATCTATGAGCACTTCTGAATCCTCATGAGAACCACCAAGGTAGGCTGTACATAATGCAATTTCTATAATGCAAACTAGTCAGCATCTAGTCTACCTCCTCTTCCACTGCATTTTAGATCCAGAGTTGACAATGTGAATGCCAAACTGTGAGCACCCTCTCGGTTTAGAAAATCAGGAATCTCAGCCCTTGGGAGACATCTAAGGGATTCTTCTCTATGCTGAAACCTTAGAGCATCTGTAAAATGGTGTGATGATAAAGGAAATCATCTTCCAATGTGGGATTTCTGATACAAGGGCTGAGGACAACAACATTCTGGATCACCTAATTGCACTTTTCTTCCTGTGCAGGATCTGAAGGAATGGGTGGCTGTGGAAAGCGATTCTATTCAACCACACCTGAGGGAAGAAGTAATGCAAATGATGGCACTGGTAGCAGACAGACTTGCAACACTGGGAGCCACTGTTAATTTAGTAAACTTGGGGTCACATGAGGTGCTTATCTGATTCTTGGCCTTAAAACATCATATCTACCCACAGGTCTACCTATTGCATTCAGTACCGTGTACATGCATGCTATGACATAGTGTTGTTTTTTTGAAAGCTAGATACAAATTTATCAGTAGTCCTGTACCTCCATGACGCCTGCTAAAATCAGGCCTGAGAACTGAGAGCACACTGGGAACCACACAGGCAATCCAAATACAAATTGATGTTCTGTGCATAGGAGAGAGTTTGATGCTTTTAATTGAAGTAAAAGGACTGAGTTTTTTAGCGGGGCTAGTTTTTAAATGTTTGTCTGTAATGAAGCATGAGAACTAATGCATCATTTGTCACTGAACTTTCTTTATGAAGGAGGTTGTTTTTACAAGGAAAATGTTGTTAGAACATCTAGGGGTTAGCTACCTAGACCATCATCTTTGGTTTGCAGAGCTTCTGACAAATGACCCAAACTATTTTCTTTCATTGTCGGAAAGCAATAGGGAAGAAATCATCTCTGAGAAACCTTAGTCTCTAATTAACTTACCTTATGTAGCCATGGGTTTTTCCCCACCCTGGGCTGTTACATTCCTAATCTAACAGCAATTCGAAAGTTCAATAATAGTGATTCTCTTCTCTTTTTTCTGATGGTTTTGGTGAGGATTTCGATTCTTAGCACAAGACAGCAATACTTGAATATTTCAGGTCATGTCATTTGATAGTTGCAGAGAATGCCATTGGGCCGTGTGGAGCTCTGTTCTGCACAGAGCCACATGAAGGTTTAGCTTTAACCTGTTTTTAAGACAGTCTGACATAGCTGCTACCTCCTGCCAGCAACACTTTTTCAGATTCTATGTTTGAACTTACAGGCCTCCTGCCCTCTGTCTGCGGTGAAATCAAACCCAAAATTAATTTGTGTGGCTTTTCACTATTACAGTGTCCCAAGAGACTCCATAGCACAAGGTTACCTCTGTCTTCTCCAGTGCTGGGAAGTGAGAGCTTAGTGAGGAGGGCATTTATGACAATAAAATGTTTGAAGACTTCTACAAAGTCCAGCAGGAAATAACCAGTTGAGGAGAAAGGTCTCAGTTTGTCTGAATAGGTTAGAACTGGATTCAGTCAGATTTGTGCACCTAATCAAATAAAAATCAATTGAGTGTAGAAGTATTTTCAATACTAAGAAATCCAGATGTTTTTGTACATTTGTAAGTTTTAGAAGGTTTGGTTTTCCTTAGTTGCCTTTTTCTAACCTTCCTCCACAGCTGCCTGATGGCCAAGTCCTCCCACTGCCTCCTGTGATTCTTGGGGAACTGGGGAAGGATCCACAAAACCCCACAGTATGCTTCTATGGTCATGTGGATGTGCAGCCTGCCAAGAAGGAGGATGGCTGGGACACTGACCCCTACACACTGACTGAAATCAATGGTTTGCATCTTCTCATAAGTTTTGTATCATTATTGGAACACACGACTGAGGTTCTGTGTGGGAGAAGAGTTCCTGTCTATTTAACCAAAGCATGAGGACTTCTGTGGAAATCTTTGGGACATGTCCAGCAGCTTGCAGCTTTGATGGTTGTTCTGTGACTAGTGAGATCCATCAGTGACTGCCTAATACTTGGTGTGGAAATACTAGCATTTTTGGTAGAAGAATGTGAGGACCCTTTAATGTAATTATACTTACAGCACAGCTAGCTGACAGAAGGAACAAAAATAATGGATAGAGGGTCAGCAGATAAGTAAGACCTCAGAAATCCTGGTTCCCAGGCTATAAGCACTGAGTTGCCCATTCTCATTATCTGGGATCAATTCCCAACAGCTTTACTGGCATAATTCTCCTGTCTTATTCCAGTGTATATCCAGTGAGGACTGCTACAGAAGCAGAGATACACAGATTTCAGTTTCATGTACAGTGATAACTGTACATGATATGCAGCTGAAAAAGAAATTCAATACTTGGACTTGGACTTGATACTTCTGCCATGGCATTTATCTGTAGGAGTTTTGCTGCTTGTTAGCTGGCCTGAATGATGTGTCCAGAAACTGCATATTGTGCAAACCCTCCAGCCATATCTGGTATGAATAAACAGTTCCTGAGAAGAAAATTGAAGCTCAAAAATTGGCATGTAGCAGAAACCACAACATAATGCATATAAAAGGAGGGAAAGAGAAAAAAAAAAGTATACTTTTCCTTTGGGAAGCACCCAAACACTCATCACCTTATTTAAAATGAGTCAGTGAAATCCTGACACTTTTGGGACTTCTTCCCTCCATCACTAAAGCTTCTGTGGGAACTGGAATTTGCCAATTACACAGAAGTGATGAGGGAAAATTCAAAGATTGCTTAAAAACTTTCCTCTTTTCCTTTTAAGGAAACCTCTATGGGCGTGGAGCAACAGACAATAAGGGACCAGTCCTAGCTTGGATAAATGCAGTGGAAACATTCAGAGCCTTGAAATTAGTAGGTATCAATGATGACTTTTTAAAATTATTGCTAACTTTTACTATTTAGTATTATATGTTGTTATTTTTTATTATATCTCTGGAGGGATGTATTTACATTGCTGAGTAAGATGAAACCTCTCTGTCCCAACAGACTATATACAACTTGAAATATTAACTATTTCTGATGCAACACTTAGGGCACTGGTCTCACTCCAGTAAGAGTTTGTTTTTGAGCATTCCTGTTTTGAGCAGTCTGTCTGCAATGTAAATACACTCTTACTGCCATTGCCCTGCAAAGAAAAACCCACAGGGAAGCATTCATTCAATATGTATTACATACATTCAATAGGTATTACATACATTACACAGCTCTGATAATTGTTCTGTTCTCTTGAGAGCTTTTAAAATGGTAAAATAACAGACATTACAGAATTCTGATGAAAGCTCATCTCTGCTGATACATTCTGCTGATCTTTGGTTTTGTCTGCCTACAAGATACCTTCAATTTATGTGTCTGTGTGAAGGGAATAAGCATCTAAAAATGTTCATCCAGAATGGGCTGTTATGTCACCAACAGACCAGATTTATCAAAGCAAATATTTTTAATGGGTGCATTCACTGAATACAAATACAATCACTCAGAGTCTGACAGATTTCTGAGGTCAGACATTTGCCTAAATTACTACAATGATCAACATAGCTATCTTCAAATAATTTAATAATTTTGCAGTAGTCTTACCCCGAAGGTCAAGGTAAGCCAAAAATATATTTTAGGCTTGTAACTGGGTTAACTACCATCCTTTAAGCCAATTTGAATGACATATTCTGTTTGTGTGATGAGAAACAGTTTTCTGTCTCTTGTATGACATTATGGCATAAACTGAGCATTAAGTCTTGATTTTGTTAAAAAGTCCCCTTACAACCTTCTGGAAAACACGTTTTTCTTGCCTCTATAGTACTGAATTGACCTTGATCTCAAACCCTAGAAAACACATATTATTTGCCCAAAGACTAGTTGTTGTAAGTGGATATGGTTATGGGTTTGACATCTTTCTAGTTTTTTCAAATCACTAATAGTTATCTTGACATTTTAACAAACAAGCAAAAACGATTTTTTTGTAATTTGAAGCCTTTCTCTAGAAAACAATACAGACCATCAAACAATATTCATTAACAGTTTGTTTCTAAAATTTCTGTGGCCAGCTGATGATCTATCAGTGAACCCTCCATGACACAAGTTCATTTAATTTTACATATTCGTTCTTGCCTTTAATCTGAGCAGCAAATCAAAAGAGAAAACATTTTAAAACCTCGAATGAGAAAACGAATTGCAACAGGAAACTAAGTTGAAATTTATGTCCCCTATGGGATGTGTCAGCATTTTCAACTCCCACTATTCCATAATAAAAGTTCTCCTAATTACTCTTGGAAATGCATTGTTATGAACCAGCAGGCTTGCAAATTTATGAGTGTTAAAAAGACAATTATAGTAGAGTCACTGACAATGTTTTTATCACCGTGTAAGTCTGGTGATAGACAACACTGGGAAAACCACAGCCAGTGGCTCCCACATGGGCAGTAACAGTGGAAATGTAAGGGACAGGAAATTTTCTGTGAAAATGCAATTGCTATTAGACAGTTATAATTTCCAAAGCAATTAGAATATTGAACAGCTCTGACAGAAAGCCTGTTTAATGAGACATTCCAGCAAGTTTTCTGAAAACGCAAAGAAGGAAAAAAGACATCACTTATTGTCCTCTGAAAAGGAATAGTAGATAAAAACATGAGGAAAAGAATAAGTTTTACTGGGAGCCCATATGTGTCTGTCACTGGCTTTTCTGATGTAGTAAGCTATATATCCTATGTACTCATCCAATATCTTTGTTATCCTAACACAATTAGCATAGCAAACCAGTCTGCTCCTAATTACAAAGCTTTTTTTAAAAGAAAAATTAAAATGCTTGTTTCTTACCCAGACTTTTCTAATTTTTATGTAGGCTATGCCAGTGAACTTCAAGTTTGTAATTGAAGGCATGGAAGAAGCAGGATCCTTGGGGCTAGAGAAGCTACTTGAGGAAGAAAACCAGAGGTTCTTCTCTGATGTTGATTATATTGTAATTTCAGACAACCTGTGGCTCAGCAACAAGAAGCCTGCCCTCACCTATGGGAGTCGGGGCAACGCCTGCTTCTTTGTGGAGGTAAAGGACACAGGTTCACTCCAGCTGAGCCTCCATCAGACAGGGATGATGCAGCTGTACCTACATCTGTATGCAGAGAGAGACTGAAGGAAAGCTTTATATTTACAATACAGAGCTTTCTTCTGCATCCCTTTTGGCTTCTGCAGATCCCTCTCCTCATTTCAGTTCCATTAGCCTTATTTACTTCCATTAACTGCTCTTCAATCATTTCTTCCTTTGATCCCTTTCCTATCCCATTACTCTCCTGCCACTCTGCCAGGCTCTTCTCATTTCTCTCTCTGTTCTCATGGACACCATCCCTACACCCACCTCTCCAACTCTCTCCAAAACCATCAACCCTGCCCTTTTGCAGCAGATACTGCTTGGTATAATGAATCAGCCTGAAGGGACTCAGTTTGGTTGGATCTCTGGGTTTAAAAGCCACACAAAATTTTTGTAAACACTGGCAGGAGTAGATAAAAGTTCACTGTAGCCAACACGCTATATTTAACAGGCAATGTGAGCTACTGTGAAATAAAGAGCAGAAATTTCTCATCTGGAAATGCTTCCTGATGAAGCATAAAAGGAATTCAGAGAGAAGATTAAAGAACTTGAGAACTAAAGAAAAATCTGCATTAACCTTTATGTCTGAAAAAAAAAAGATTTTTTTTAACTGAAAGAGCCTTGGCAGCCTTGATTCAATTCTTCTAAGTCTTGGTTAAGAAAAATGATGCTATTAAAACATCAAAAATGATCTCTCCCTGCTAGTAGACAGTTAGCTGTAATGAGGTTTTGAGAAGAATAAACAAGTCCTTTGCAGGAAAATATTTTATGATAAACTCCAGTATGAAAATGTGTCTGGAAAAAGAGCCCATTTAATAACTCAAATGCCTCTATTCTAACGGCTTGTTATTCAAGAGACCTATAAATTTTTATTTGTTGCAATCTTGAATTAAGCTTGGACATATATTCTTAGTATCAAGCAAGATTATTTTTTGCCTTTTTTAAAGAAGATTTTGCATTAAATAAAAAGGTTAGACAACTTGAAGAATTTATTCTCCAATGTTAGAAACAGTAATAATATGCAAATGTTTAATGTATGATGTCTTTAATCTTACTGAGGCAAAAGAGGGAGTGGAGGAGGACCCTTGCTCTCAAATGTGAGTGCTACAGACAGCTGACTTTCTCTCTCTTGGTGGTTGACAACAGAGCTCCATCTTCTCTGCCAAAGCAGATTGCTCCTGACACGATGTTTCCTATTTAATAATTAGGAAAAAAAAAATTACTGTTCATTTGTGATCTTGTTCAAAAAAACTGGACCCAGCAGACAGAAGAACAAGGTAGTGAGCGTTCACATGTAACCAGTGGCTTTGGTGCAGGTTGAATGTGGCAGCAAGGACCTTCACTCTGGAACTTTTGGGGGCATCATTCACGAGCCGCTGCTGGACCTGATAGCGCTGCTGGGTAAGAACTCACGTCACTGCTCAGGGCAGCTGGGGAGAGCTGCCCATCATCACCTAGTGCAGGTCAGGGACACCTTTAGTTGTTGTAAGGTCAGACTCATTGAAGAAAGATCCTCAGATGTGGTCACCAATTGTTGCGGTTTTGTTGTGAGGGTCCCCAGGATGAGGTGAGAGATGAGAATCTGACTCCAAGTTCTTAGAAGGCTGATTTATTATGGTATGATATGATATGATATGATATTATATGAAAATGATATACTAAAACTATACTAAAGAAAGAGAAAGGAGACATTAGAAGGCTAGCAAAGAATGAATAATAGAAACTCATGACTGACCAGAGTCCTGACACAGCTGGACTGGGATTGGTCATTAAGTTAAAACAATTCATATGGAACCAATCAGATGCACTTGTTGGTAAGCAACCTCCAAACCACATTCCAAGCAATCAGATAATTATTGTTTACATTTCATTTCTGAGGCTTCTCAGCTTCTCAGGAGAAAAATGTAAGGGCAGTAAGGCCAGGACTTCAGACATGTTAAGCTGATGTCAGTCACACATCAATGAAGAACATTTAAGGATTACAGGCAACTTTAATACATGCACACATAACAAAATCTGACTTTTTTAATGCTGCTTTGTATCCCAGTAGGATGTTTTCATGTCAGAAGCTGGGCTGACACATCACACACTCCACACCATCAGCAACTCGATTTTCTTAATAAATATGCAAATATATCAAGTTCAGTGAAGCAACTTGACAGATGCAAACAGTTGCGAGGCTCACTAATTTGGTAAAGAGCTAGGTAGAAGGGAGAAGGTGTTATGATGTCCAAGGGGAAGAAATACTTGTACTCCTTGTACTGATATCTGTATCTTATTTTGTAGACAGCCTTGTGGATTCCACAGGCCATATTCAGATCCCTGGAATCTACGACAATGTTGCTGCCCTGACAGAGGAGGAAAGGAAGTTGTTTGAATCAGTTGAATTTGATCTAGAAGAACATAGAAATAACTGTGGTGTGAAAAAATTCCTCTATGGCACCAAGGTAACAAAAAATCTGTATGAATACTCAGCAGAAAGAATTTAAATCACCTATTTGTAGTATTTATATATAAAGCCATACTGAAAGATATTTTCAGTTAATGGCAAGCTCAAAATAAAATAAAGGAGCACTGAGAAGTAAAAGATAAATAAAATCAGTCTGCTGAAAATGTAAGGCACTGCATCTGGGGAAAGTGATCTGAAATATGAATAATCAATTAAAAGTAATGATGCAAAACTAACAGTGTAAGTCTTCCTTCCTTGCCTACCCCTTCCCTCCCCCTAACCCTAATCAGCCAAATAAAACATGCATTAAAATGTCTACATTTAGATTACACAGTGGGTAAGAAGTTATATTCAGCTCTGAAAAAATGGGAGGAAGCCTTAGGCAGATATGTTTTGGATATGTTTGGGTCTTTATTTAACACAGATTTTGATGTCTGCCAAGCCCACCATAAAAAGCATCCAAAGCTACAAGCTTCTCCTTACCAGCAATTAAAAATTATATCCTAAATAAAAAAACAGCAGGTAAGGGCTGGCTTGCAAAGATTTCTCTGCATAAGAGTGGCAGCTGGGAGAAAGGAGTTGATTAATTATTTTATCACTAACATAATTATTGTGGTGTAGGTTCTGCTAACAGGGATGCTTTTATAGCTTTCAAATTACCTAAAGCTAGACTGTAAGAATCAGTAATACAAAAGTATAATGTAACTACACTATCTGAGTTTTGATACTGTACAAGGATGGATTGATGCTAAATTATGTGTAGGTAAAGGTCTAGTCTCATAAAACTGAAGGAAAGAAGCAGCACCCTGAGGTTCTGCATGAAGATCCGTTTATAATTTATACATTTCTCCTATTTTCCTTAGAGTAATAATCATAGTATTTTGTTTTCCCTCTGCATCTTCTCCAGGAAAACTTACTTACTGAAAATTATAATCTTTCCTATTGTGCTTTTTGGTCTTCATTAGTAGAATTTCTTCACTGCACTATGAAAATTTACTTTGAAGATTTTTAAAACAATGCTCTATTTTTCTCATTTTTTAAGAAAAACTGTTACCATCCAAATCATTCTATAACTGAAAGTAGTAGTATTTTTTAAAAATAAAAATACACATGCATGGGTTTAAATTAAAAAAAAAAATCAAATATCTTTAAAATACAGAGGTTTCCAAATACAAATTTTAGGATGGAAAAAGGTTGTTTATATATATTGTGGCTTGTTTATAGTCCTTATATTTATGAATTTTTAAGGGATTCCAAATCCCTTTGAATTTTTTTTAAAGGAAGAAATACTTCTGCACCTGTGGCGTTACCCGTCTCTCTCTATTCATGGGATTGAAGGAGCTTTCCATGAACCAGGCATTAAAACAGTCATTCCAGCAAAAGTAATTGGCAAATTCTCAATCCGTCAGGTCCCCAACATGGACCTTTCGGTTGTGGAAAAGCAGGTAAGATACAAATCTTTTTTTTGGCCACTACTGTGTAAACTCAGTAAACTCAGTCTCTCTTAGCACCTCACAAACCTAGACTTGTAGTAAACTGAATGTTTTTAGCACTTATTTCTTCCAGAAGAAGTAGGAATTTGGGTATAAGCTCGAGTGGTGAGATGAAAGCTTTTTTTAAAAGTATTTTCCCTACAGGTGGTGGAACACTTGGAGGGTGTCTTTTCCAAGAGGAACAGTCCAAACAAAATGAAAGTGTCCATGCCTTTGGGTGTAAAGCCCTGGCTTGCTGATTTTAATGATCTACTATATAAAGCAGCAAGAAGGGCAGTAAAAACAGGTGTGTTCCTTTTTTTCCCCAGTTCTTAGTGTGTCTGTAAGTGTGCAGGGGCACTGTGCTCAACAATAAGGCAAAGCAGATTTCCCAATTCAGTGCTGCAGCCTCGTACCTTACAAATCTCATTGATTTTGATAGAACTACTTGTCAATGTCTTCCATACCTTGTTAAATTTTGATATGTTTTATAGGAGTAGCCAAAAGGCCTCGTTTATTATTTTTTGAATTGATAAGAAACCAGAGATTTATAGAGCAGAGCTGATTAATGAAATCAATTGGCTGCACACTCAAACCCATTTCTATTCAGAAGGTCTTAGTATCAGCTCTTTCCTTAAATCTATGATAGCAGAGAAAACCACCTGGATTACACCTATTTATTAATTCATTTTTTCAATATATTCCAGTTTTTGGAGAAGATCCAGATTTCACTCGTGATGGCTCAACAATTCCTGTTGCCAGAATGTTTCAGACTGTAACACAGAAAAGTGTGATGATGCTTCCGATTGGAGCGGCTGATGCTGGAGAGCATTCCCAGAACGAGAAAATAAGCAGGTTTCTTTCATTTGTCTCTTTCTGCTATTAGAGAAGGGGGGAGAACTGAAGTCCCTTGGTACCCATGCCCAGATGGGAAGCATGCCCAGATGGGAAGCTCTGCTGTGCATTGGGCAGCCCAAATCTAATATTTCCAGCACGCTAGATGCTGTGCTAAGCAAGCAAGCAAGCAAAATTCCCAGTGTAACACATACCATTATACACTTTCCACTGGGTGTCTACTCAGTTTTTAAATTCACTGCATTGGCAATTTTCATTTCTCTAGCAATGAAGATGATGGTGTGGATGGGCACTCTTCCATCACAGCATCTGTTTTGAAGTGCACCAGTCGCAGACACTCACGGTTCTGTGAGGATTTTGGTGGTTTTCAGTACAAACAGCTATAAAGAGATATTTATAGTCCAGGGACCAAAACTAGAATAATTATACAAAAAAAATAGCTTAAACTTGTCACTGGTGTTGATTGTTGGAGGCACCATGGTAAGCCACTATTCAGTGTGTTGCCTGAACACTTGTGCAGGCTCTGAGTGAATTCATGCTGAACTCTGGAGAGAGGAGAATCCTACAATAATTCTCAAATTACTTCTTGTCTCTCCTCATTAAAGCCTCAATGCTGCTGGCTACTGGTAATACCAATTTGGGTATGTAAACCTGGAAAAAGTTTTCTGAAGTAACTCCAGAGGAGTACCAAATTGAAGGACGTCCAGCACTTCTGTGCGCTGGGTAATTTTCAGGGGTTACCAATATTGCAAATTCCTCTGAAGACTCACAAAACTTCACTGGACTCTGTTCCTAATTTTAAGAGCAGGACAACCTGACAAGACTTCATTGTGTTTCTTTCCTTCTTCACAGACACAACTATATTGAAGGAACAAAATTGTTTGCAGCTTTTTTCCTGGAGATATCAAAGCTACATCAGAATTTACATGAAACTTCCCACACAGAGACTATCAACTGACAGACCATATCAAGAAAATCAGCAAAACATTTTCTTAAATTTTCTAACTTAAATAAAACATATAAATCACATATTCAGTGGCTGTGAATTGGTGGGGAAAAAAATAAATGCTGTGCTATTTTCTGGCATTCTACTAAATGGCATGAATTTGTTGTATGGTTCATCAAGTGCTTTTATCCCTAATGCTGTAAAATGGGGTTAGGGATAATTAATTCTTGCTGAATGGAACACATATTTTAGTTTTAAACTTCAAGACAAAGGGAATTTATACATCCATTTTATCAAAATGACTTTATTTCTGTTTTGTAGTATCACTCTTCATGCTGCCTAGCTCACATTCCAGTTTCTGAATACAAACAATACACACTGCAGTTTCCTCCTAACTATATACAAAATAATACTTACCTAATTCTTTGAAGAAAGATCTACTGTCAAACTAATCTCTTTCTTTGTCCTTTACTGAAGGTTTTAAATAGGAAATGCAATGAAGTGTTCTTGTTGAGTTTGATGTGATGATTTGCCTATTTTTATCTATATATGGGTATAATCACTGAGGTAAGTAGAACTATAACAATAAACAGACATTTCCTGGTTTGGATTCTGCCTTCCGTCTCATCCAAATCACCTCTAACTGTGCTGTGAGTGGTTTTAAGAATCACTTAATGTTTTCTTTATATTACTTTCTTTCCATACAATAGAAAGAAATTTTTGTAAACTTCTTTTCTGGCTAAAGTCTGTCATCAGAACGGTGTTTTTCCACCCAATTAGCAACTTCTAAAGCATCAGTTTACATTAATAATTAAGTCAAAAGCAAATGATCTATTTTGAAATAAAAACAAAGTGGTTGAGAGCTCTGTTTGCTGTTTAGGCAAAATATCCAGCACAAAGCTTATCATTCAATCTAGATTTTTTTAAACTTTAAAATGTGATTTTTACTCTAACATAGTTCACACACAACCAAACCAATGGAACCAGTAGTGTTATCCCTACTGTTTAAAAAAATTACCTTAAGTGTATTACATACAGTACTTGGGACGCTTCCTTTTTCTCCTGTTACCCCCCTGCAAAAATCTGCAAGAACAAAGATGTGGATGCAGAGGGGAATACTCATACATTCTCAATAAACACCCATTTTCAGCCCTAGCTGAGACTCTGAGACAGTTCAGCTGCAAGAGCTGAGTAAGGATTCTGGCTCTGGCTGCTGATGGTGTTCAAGGGGAAAAGGAGGACTCAGCTCAGTGTCTGACCTCACTGCTGACTGCAGAACTGCAGTGTGCTCCAGGACAAGGAACAAAAAGCCTCAAAGACCAGAAGACTCTGGTTTGCGTATCATCAACCTGCAGAATAATTCCCTGTGGCTGTCAGTTCCCTTCACCTGTTGAAAGCATTTAGGAACCAGCATGGTAATGAATGTTGCAGGGGTGAGTACTCCAGTGTCTGCACAGGACTCAGGGCAGATTGGTCCATGCTTAAAAGCTATCACACCATAGAGGTACATGAGGGAATTTTGCTGAAATTTGACATATTTTAATTATATGTCTTGAATTATATTTCAAGACATATAATTGACATAAAACATTGCAATCTCTGGGCTTGCAGTGCTTTTACAAGTTACAGAATCACAGACTCACAGAATATGCCAAGTTAGAAGGGACCCAAAGGGATTATCACAACAAAGTTTTAGTCCTGTACAGAACCATCCCCAAATTAGCTTAAAACATAATGGAAAGAAAGCTCTGCACATAAATAGGACCCTTTTTGGCAGAAGAATTGAAAAGTTGGTGAGATGGAGGCAGCAGATTTCATCACAAAAGAGGGATGGAGACTGTGTTTTGGGAATATGACTGCTCTGAAATACCACTATAATACATGCTGTCTATGTGTTCTACAAGATCATGAAGTTGGAATGGAAGATGGGCTTATTTATTTTTTACTGTTGCTCTTTGGAATGACAAATAAAATGGAGCCAAAAAAAGCATCATTTTATAAGCACAGATGCTCTCAGAGCAGCACACTGAAACAAGGTTCTGCTCTGAAATAGCCACTTAGTGTCAAGTTAAAAGTATGTGAGTGAAACTGTGGGGCCATTGAATTATGCAGACCATCTCCATGCATCTCCAAGAGCATAAAACTTCAATTTCAGATTCTTCTGTCCATGAAAGAAAGAAAGCATTGAGAAAGCAACTCCTGTCCACAGGGGTATTGAGAGCTACTCTTTCCTTCTTAGATCAAGAATGAGTATCCACCCTGTCTTCCTTTTTTTTTTTTTTTTTTTTTTTTTTATATTGGGCAGCATCTCATCACATTCATCTGTGAAAAAAAAAGAAATGATACGCTTTTTCCTAAGGTCTGTAGTGTTATATAACATTTCTAGAAATGTTTCCTTTTGGTTGCACTAACAGCTACTTCTTGCCACAGAAAATTAAAGATCACTTGACAATACTAGTGTTAGAAATAAAATTAAATTTTGCTTCTATTCGTTAACCTTATTCTAGATGTGCCATATTCCAAGTCAGACCACATTAGATATTCTCAAATTGTGACCAACTAACTACAGAAATCATATACACAATTTGTGTGTCCACATATGCGTCTATGTAGCTGTATATATATGTACACTTCCAAGATCTAATCCAGTCATTGATTTAAAAAAGAAAAAAATCTTGTCCATTTTGATTCAGGTTTTTTCTTACTAATGACTGAATAATGGGAAAACAACATTGTGGGGATGTCCAAAAGCAGCATCTGTATCTCTGAAAGCTTGATACAGATATCAAGACCTGGATCATAGGATAATAAAAGGATTTTGGTTGGAAAGGACCTTAAGGATCAGAGAATCATAGAATTGTTTGGGCTGGAAGAGACCTTTGGAAACCATCTAGTCCAAGCCCACTGCAATGAGCAGGATCAAGCAGATCAGGCTGCTCAGAGCACCATCCAAGCTGACCTCGAATGATCCAGGGATGGTGCACCCAACCACCTCCCTGGGCAGCCTGTGCCAGTTTCACAGAGCCCAGAGCACACCTGACAGGACTAGGTGCCTGTACATAGCTGGTCAGGTTCTGCCCATTTCCCTGGTAGAGGAAGACTTGGCACAAGTTTTCCTTTTTTTTGTGGGCTGTACATTTGTGTTGTGGGGAACTGAACACTCAAGAGTGGGAACATATTTTTCTACTGATTATTAATGTGAAATAATAAATTAGAACACTTTAATTTCAATTTCAAATCAGTGGGTTTAAGTGTGAAAGTTGCTTTTTATATTAGATAAACATAGTTTTTAATCCTTAAGTAATGTTTCAAAAAAGAAGACTGAACAGTGTGTCAGCTAAAATAATGTAGAATAAGATGCTGACAATAGGAGCTGAAGGCATTGAGAGATGAGCAGCCTCCTGACACTGAGAACTAATCAGGTCATCACTGCTTAGCCTGTGAAAGTGGAAATTAGGTTTACTCACGTAGTTAGGGTTTTACTTTTCAGTAACACTACTCCCAAGAAGTTTAACTTTGACTCCTGCTAGTTATTCCTTTCAAAATACAGCATTTGGCTTGTTTCACAAAGTGTTCTAAAATGCCTTGCTAGTTAAGGACGTTCATAGTCCATGTTTAGACAGGGAAGATTGTGCAACTGTGCTTTTATGAGTGACACAGAAGCCCATGCCACAGTGGCTGGTGCCAAAGAGACCCATGAGTTCCCTTGTTCCTGCTGGAACATTCCAGCTGCAAGTGACATGTAAAGTTAAACACTTATTGCTCCAAGGTGAAGCTTAACTGATTTTCAAGTTCTCACCTTGTATTATAGAATATCTAGAATTGGAAGGTACCCATAAGGATCATTGAGTCCAACTTCACGTATATCTAAAAGTATGAACAATTCCTTATTAGCAGAGTGCATATTTGTCTGGTTTGCTCTACTGCCAAATATTTCAGTAATTTTCTCACTTGCATTCTTCAGAACAGTGTATGAAGAACACCTCCATGTTGCAGATAATTTCAACAAATATGTAGCAAGGGTTTTCCTGCAATGCTGCTACATTAGATTACATAAAAGTAGACCAGGAAATTCAAAATCATCTGCTAACAACACAAGCATGGTGGCATGCAATCTTGAAACCTCTTTTCTTATTTTTTTTCAGCTATGAACTTGAACCAGTGTGAGTCTTGTTTCTGAAGTCACTTAGAAGTCATCTCAACATTTCCACTGCTTTCTAAGGAGGTGAGTCACTGTCTGTTGTAATGGGAGGATCAGCAGCTCCCAGTTTTCTGCTAGGTGTCACACGGAATGAGTTGTTTGGATGGAGGACAATGGAGACAGTTCCTAGTTACTTTATCAGCTCTCAAAGAGTTTTAAAAATTGTAAATACTATCTGAAAATGTGCTTGTATTTTGTTATGCAATTTCACTCAGGTTCTTTGAGTGAAACATGCCACATTCACTCCTCAAGGCAGGAGCAACAGCTGTGTACTTGTGAAAGAGATAAGTGAAAGTGCAAACACACTTCCACAGGTGTGAAACTTGGAATATTTTTGCTAAGAAACTTTACTCTTGGGAGGGGAAAAAAGCCAAACAAAACTTTGCTTAAGCTACAAAGTCCACCCTGCATAAGGTGCATCTCAACAGCAACGAAAAAAGGTCACATTCCTTACCTGATGAACGTTTGAGAATTTCAGTGTGTAACCAGAAAATTCTTCCTTCAGAACTAACAGTATAAACACATTCTTATTTCAGTGGATGTACTTCTAACAGGACTAGGATGCATGTGTCAGGTGGATAATATGTTGACTTAGTGAAGATGAAAAATAAGGATTAAATCTCTATTTCATGTGGCAAACTTTTTTTGCATATTATTTTCTGATCTGCTACTACATTAAATTTTAACGTATTGATGCATAATCTACTTGATGTTTGTATTTGAGATATATGTCTATTTGAGAAACTTGCTTTGTGAGTATGCAAGAGATTAAATTTACAGTTGCAGAGCTGTAAATTCTGGCAAGCTGGACATTTTCACACATAAGAGACAATACATGGTAATAAATGACTCTCATTCCACTGCAATAAATTATTATTAAAATCAGATGAATTTTTATTAAAAACCCACAGTAGAAGAAAACGAAATCCTTGGAGGTTTGGCAGAGTTGGCCTCCAGGGAGACTTAAACATATCTGTAGTTAAATGAAATCAGATGTTGTGGATATATGCGTGGATAATGCTGATTTTGCTACCTGTTTCAAAATCATTTTGATGATCTCTCACTGTGAAATAACATGACATGTTGGCCAATTGCACGTTCCCCATCTTTCCAATGCAATTACAATTTTCCTCTTTCTTGTTTTTATATCTGTAAGAATAATTAAAATATCACACTTAATTTTTTTTATTTGAGGAACTGAAGGGGAGCTTAGAATTGAAACTGTAAAATCTCTGTAATAGAAAACTGAAAACATTCAACATGACACACTCCTGACATATACTCTTCTGGTGTGAAGAAACAAGTGGTGGCAGAACCCTCATATGAATTTCATGTAGGTTTGCATCACTCTTTTTTTTTACAATTAGAAATCCAAGAGCTAGTACTGCTTTATTTGTCTCCTGTGCATGCCTTCCTGACAAGCCATCAAATTCCTTACGCAGGGTTAACATCCTCAATTTGGCAGCAACCCCAACATTCCAGTGACAACTTCGAAAGACAAAGTTTCATTTAATCACAGTGGAAGAGCCAGTAAGATCCTTTCTACAGCTGCCTTTTTTGAGGGCTACTGGACACCAAAATTTATATATAGTCCACTTTTTGTTGAAAAACAGTGGAATGAAAAGTCAATTTTAAACAAAATAACACGCAAACAAACAAAACCATGACAGTGACCCAAAACCATGAAAATCACCTTTATAAAATGCACACCAAAGTGTATGGGCCCAGGAAAAAGGATATTTCGCCTGCAGTGTTCTAGAGGTGCTGATGTATCTTAACGTGGGATTTTCTGGAGGGAACAGCCTGAACACTTAAAGATAATGTCCATGTGTAAAATTTCTGCCTGTGTGCTTCAAGTAATGGCAGTTATTTGTCAGCATGGAAAGAAACCCCACCTCTGATTTATTTGTATATTGATATTGATGTTTGTACCTAGAAAGCTGCATGCATGGAGACATAAGTGAGGTCTCCTGCCTGCATGATTTGTATTGTGCATGCAAAACAGTTTAGTTGTTGGTGCTTACAATTGCTTGCAGTTGGTGGTTATATACAATTGCTTTCTATGACCATTTATTACTATTTATTTTTTAGATGTTGGCTACTGTGACACTGAGCAGACAGCTATATCACTACTGTTTTAGACTTCTGCATCTCATAGATGTTACACAGCTCTCTTACCATCCCTCAGCTGGACTGTAACCTGACTTTAGAGAAACATAACTCAGATTATTCAGGATGAATTATTCAGGATGAATAATTATTCATGGGATCTGATGAAAGATCACATGTGACTCTTCAAGTGCCTCTGTGAAGATACCTTTCTGTGCACATGCGGGGAGACACCCATTCTTCTGTGCTGCAGGCTGAATAGAAAGCCTTTAATACTCCTGGCAAGACTAGGCCTGGGTGATGCATCATTTGGGGGCCAAATGAAAGGATTTGCAGTCACTCTTTCTTTCTTTTGTTAAGTGGGGGAGCTTCAAGCACTATCTTGGTTTTCTTCAAATTCTTGCAACTTCTATCTGTAAACTTAAACTCCTATAAAAGTATTTTAATTGCAAAAAACCCCTTTCAATCACTTCAAGCTGCTCAAAAATAATTTTTTCCCCTAGATTTCATGCAATTATAAGAAATTCAAATAAATCCTTTGTAGGTGTTCCATTAAAGCTCGGGTGCTTTCCTTCTTATTTTTCTCATTTACATTGTACTTACAGTAGCAGGAAAAGTTGGGAAACCATATAATTTTTGTTACATTTTTACCTGCCTGCATAAGGTTCTTTATATCACAACCAAAAAAACATTAACAAAAGGTACCTAGCAGTGGGTGAGCATTTTGTTAATGTAAAAATGGTTAACTACTTGTACTTCAAACAAGTGCTTGGCACGCCTGGGCAGCGAACCCAGCGGGTAACACGAAGTGAGTCAGAAGGTGCACCTTTAATGACAGAGCAGGCACGGGTGACCTCGGTGGCACAAAGGTGCAGCCGTGCCCTGACGCGGCCACTCCTCCTCGGGTTCCCAGAGCTGTCGTGGCTGCCCGGCTGCGGAGCGGGGCTGTGCAGGCTCGCCCTCCGTCCCGTTGCACACCAGGGCCGGCGGGCACGGAACTGCCGTCACGGTTCCCTCCTCAAAACCACGTCGGAGCTGCAGCACCCGGCCCCAGCCAGCCCATCCGTGCTCAGGTGTGGCGCCGGCAGCGCCCTGGTCCCGCTGTGACCCTGCCGAGCTGACCCGAACACAGAACCCACGCTCTGCCCAGGCTGCCGTCCGGCCGAGGCACTGCCGGAACAGCGGGGCCATGGATCACAGTGGCGCTGCACCAGCCAGGGAGCAGGATCACAGGACCACGGCCGATTCCCAAAATTGTTCATTGAAACCGTCCACTGTTAAAAAAGACCTTTATCGACTCTGTCAGGAAAATCCACAAATGCCAGAGCTTTAAGTCCAAAAAGGAGACAGAGGCGTCCTGTCTTTATTCGAATAAAGGGAGACTGACTCCACTGAGACACAAACCCGTGCGGTTTGTTCTCTCGAGGTTTTGGAGGGCGCAGCCTCCTTTTATTCCAAATTCCCGGCCGGATGTTGCCCAGATTCCTTTCCCCACTGGCTGAGGCACTAGGAAGGTACAGCCTGCCCGAACGGCCTATCACATATTCCCCCCTTAAAGCTCAGGAACTCAGGCTTGTGCAGACCCTTGTCTGTTTCAGGAGCAGTACTGCCTGGGCTCTGCAACAAACCCGCTGCCCTAGGTTAGCAGAGACATTAAAACCCATTTCAAAGACGTTAACAATCACCCCAGCACTGCCAAGTCCACCACTAAACCCTAAGTCCTTAAGTGCCACATTTACACATCCTTTAAATGCCTCCAAGGATGCCCACCCAACCAAATTCCATCAGTTTGAACAGCATGCAGCAGCAGGTCAAACTGGAATATTGCAGTTCGCTTCCTCAACCACGCATCTTGAAAAGTGGACAAAAAACTTGCATTAAAAAAGGGACGGTATATATATAGGTGTATATATAGGTATAGGTATTGAGACTAAAAAGGTTCTTGTGTTTACATCCTAATTATTCTGTTTCACGTTTTCTTAGGGATTGGAACTGCAGACTAAGGTATTTGCAACTTTTCTTAAAAAATTTGCTACTCAGTGAAAAACCAGTGGTAGTTAAGGAACACTTATGGGCTGATGCTGATAACTTGATATCCCACAGACACCACCATGTCCTTTGGAGGGCCTGCCAGCGACATTCTACCTATGAAATCATCACTGAGTCATGGGGTTGTTTCTTCTGAACAAATCTGGTGGGAAATCCCCTGATTCAGAGTTGGTAAGTAGTATTATGGTGACTGCCTTTATCCTGCTGAATGCCTGACTTCTGGTAGTAGTAGTTACAAAGCGCTGTGTGTGTTCTGTACAGGAGCAAACACAGAATATTGAGTAGGAAAGGCAGGGAGAGTTTTAAGTTACACAGCTAAGTAAAGTGCTGAAACTACTATTGGAGTGAGTGACAATTCTAGCAAAATCAGTATTTTGGTGTGGTGGAAATACAGCAGCTGCAGAATCATTCCCACTGTCATATTCTGTTAGAAAATAAAATAGTCTATATTTACAATCCATTGATAAACTAATCTATTAACAAATTAAATTCTTGTTAATTACTCATTGACTTATTCAGCTTGCATTCTAATATATCTTTATTAGTGGAACTACTTCAGAACACAGAACAACTTTTCAGCACAACTTTAGAATTCTGTATACACCTAAGCCAGAACATTGAATATACGGATGTAAACATTTAATAAGTACAGCTTATAAGTGCAAAATAAAACTAATTGTTTTTGGTACAGGTATGATTTCTTTCTTAGATTAACAGCGACTCTGCCTTAGTTGCTACTTGTCCCATACCAATGGCTCCCTCTTCAGGCCATTCCTAAAATATGCTGCCTCTCTTCATTTTGTTAGAAATGTTTCAACTTGTTAAGACTCCAGCTCGCAGGGTCGTGTCTTCTTCTCCAGCGTATTTCCTCTCAGTAAACAAATGATGAAATAACTGAGGGACCGGGCAGGTTCACTTGCTGTTACTTGACAGCCAAATCTACGAATCTTTAAAGCCATATGAAAGGAATTTGTAAACTGCAGAGAAACTGAGCTTCAAGAACATCAAAAGGTTATTTTACCTCTTTTCCCCATGCTGAAAAATATCCAGAACAATCAGATTGTTCATAATTTTATTAGTCTTACAACTACCAGTGGCTGCAAACGATTAAATCTAAATATGTATCTAAAATCCCACAGATATCTTTACTACAAATTTAGCCATATTCTGCGGGGATTTCCTATCACACACAGAACAATTAAATCCTGTACTACAACCCTTAGGTACAGGACAAGGAGATAGCCCTCTCTCATCAATGCCCAACGTGGTACTTTGCTGTTTTAAATTTTGTTCATTCATTTCAGATCTTTCCCAGGACAATGGTAAAGTATCTTGCTTCAACGAAGGCCCCACGCCACAGCAACTCCTGTTTTTAACCCATTCTTACAGTCTTTACAACCCACAAGAGAATTGGCATTGCTGTGCCATAAATTTGGCAGATTAGCCAGTGGCTAACTGGCTGAATAGCACTGTGAATTGTCACTTCTAGTCGGTAAGCTGGTGCACACTGTGTCACTGGAAACTCAATGAACTGCAAACCTATTCCCGAAGAGGTGCTCTCTCCTTGTGCCTCTGTGCCATGCCCTTGAAGAATGCTAAAAGCTGTTTAACTAAGATATGGCCTACTAAGAAATGTTGTGTCATCAGGAGATAAATGGGAAACCTGCATTTTAAAAATCAAAAGACACTGTGAAAAGCACTTGCATTTCACCACAGGCACCTGAGGATTCTTTACACGTTGCTTTTTGCTTTGATATTATACTTTATCATGTGACTTGGCTTAAAAAGAGGGAAAGAACACTTAGGGTTTCATCATGACGGTCTCTTCACGAATTTATAAAATGCGACATACTTTACAAACTGCCTCCCTTTTGCCTTTTTCAACTGTTTCTCCCTGCACTTTCTCAACTGCACTCCCTGGAAGGGATTTTAATATAGCTTGGACCGTCGATGCCTTTCGACTGATAACCCTAGTGAACGGCTGCGGGCTGTGCGTCAAGGACTTGTTTCCCCCTCCTCCTGCAGAACAGGTTTCCCAAGGGCCAGATCCGATGCGGGGTGAGAATGTGAAGCACAGCTTTATGCACAGCCCTGTGCGGCCCAAGGTTACCCTGGCGCAACCCAGCGCGGGGGCTCCCCCAGGGCCAGGGGGCACCGGCAGGCCGGGCTGCGCCACGCACCAAGGAACGGGCAGCTACGGGAAGCCCCAAACCTGCACCCGCTGGCTCCTGCCAGCGCCGTCTGCTCTCGTCCCGGCACGCCCACTCCGGGAAAACCCTCGGGGCTCCGTATTCCTTTAGGGACCGTCCCTTCCCGGGATATGGGGGGCGGCAGCAGCAGTCGGGAGCCAGAGGCGCTGTCACGGCAGGGCAAGATGGCGCCGGAGCGTGCGCGCGCGGCCATGGCCGTTGAGCGCGCGGCCCCTCGCGCCCGCGGCGGCACGAGCGGCGCCGCCGCACCGGCTCCCCCGCCCCGCCGGCGCCGCCGCGTCACGTGAGCGCGCCTCGCCCCCGCCCCCCCGCGCGCCGGGCGTGACGCAGCGCGGCGGATCTACGGCGCGCCACTGGTGACACGGCTCAGCACAAGCGGAGGCGCTCGGCTCCCCCCGCGCGGTAAGCGCTGCCCGCCGCGGCGCGGCCGGCCCGTCCCGCCGCCCAGCGGCGCGGGGCGAGCCGCTGCCTCGGCCCTCGCGAGGGGGGCTCACGGGGTCGCCGCGTCGCCGTCTCCCCTCGGGCTTTTTGGGCCTCTGCGCTGCCGTCGTTTTTTTTTTTTTTTTTCGGGTGGGCAGGCGAGCGGGTTGTGGCGCACCATCCGAGCCAATCCCGTGCCTGCTTCCTCCCAAGCTGCTTGCCGATTGGCCGGGGCGCTGAGGGCGGGAAGAGCGCCTCTGGCGCTCATTGGCTGCCGCAGCCGGCCCCCGGGCCCTGGGGGTCGTCCCTTCCGCTGTGCCGCAGGCGGGCGGTGGCGGTGACAGGAGAGGGAGAGAGCACGGGCGAGGGCAGTGGGGACGGCGGGAGGCACAGAGAGAGAAACGGGCAGGGCGGGACCCGCGCGAGCGGCCACCGCGGTGCGCGGTTCCGGCTGGCGCGTGCTCCGGGCTCCTCCCCTGTTCCTGTGTTCACCCCCCCCCCCCCCCTCCGCCCAGCTCCCCGGGGCCGGTGCGCACGCGCGGGGCCCGGCCGGGCGCGGCTGCGGCCTGAGGGGACGGCGGGGCACGGCGACGGCGGTGGGTGCCGGGCCCGTGGAGCCGCCGCCCCGCAGGGACGGCCCCGGGCGGCGCCCCCGACCCGCCGAGCCGGGAGTGATGGCGCGGTGGCGGCTGCGCAGGCGCGGCGGGGCGGGGTCGGTCCGGGGAGGGCGCTCGGGAGTGGCGGCGTGCGGGGTTTGGCGATGCCCGGTATGGTTTCAGCCGCCCGAACCTCCCGTTTCTTACTTCCCCCTCCTTTCCCGAAGGTTGCTGTAGAATGAGCTTTGGGAAGTGCAGCGCTTGACGGTGAGGGACGGATACAGGTGACTGTAGGGGCTCTGTACGTGGCTCTTGTAAGGGATAAAGGAAGGGTTGTTGCTACTTTCCCTTTATTCTGCTTCAGTCACCAGGCAGAGCAGTCACTGAATTACAGAAGTAGGATGGAAAGGACCTCTGATCCAGCGAACGCCATTTCGTGTACCACATCCAGTCTTTCATTAAACACCTTCAGGGACAGTGACTCCATCACCTCCCTGAGCGGTCCATTCCAAAGTCTAATCACACTTTGATGCCCAGCCTAAACTTCCCCTGGTGCAGCTTAAGGTTTTTGTCCTCTCAAGCTGTTGCCTGGGAGAAGATGCTGACCCACACCTGGCCTCACCCTACTATAAGGCGGTTGTAGAGAATGATAAGATCTCCCTTGAGCCTCCTCCAGGCTGAACCATCCCAGCTCCCTCAGCTATTCCTCACAGGAATACTGCCCTCCTCTGGAGGTCGGGCTCTTGAATCATGAGCACCTCCTGTGCTCTCACAGTCTTCTGATTTTAAACGTGGCTTTGATCTAAGGAGTCAGAGTAGACCCCTAGGGAACCTGTCAGATGGTGGCAGGGAAAGCAGGTTCCCATAAACAACACAGAAATGTTGATACACTTCTGAGGGTGTGTGTCTGTCTTCAGAAGGAAAGGTCATTAAACCAGAACTGCTGGGTGGGCTTTGAGGGATAGGTTATTATCTGTATGTCCTTTATATAGAGAAAATTGTTTAGTGTGAGGGTGGAAAGGCACTGGCACAGGTTGCCCAAAGAGGCTGTGGGTGCCCCATCCCTGGAACTGTTCCAAGACCAGGTTGGATATGAGACTGAGCAGCTCCTCTTGCAGAACGTGTTGGCACTAGGTGATCTTTGAAGTCCCTTCCAACCCAAGCTTTTCTATGAGTCTGTGTCCTGTCCTGTTTACTTTGAGCTGCGAAAGGTTTCCTGTTGCTCCTTCAACTAACTGTTGTGGCCTGTGGACCATAATGTTAATATTAAATGTAATGTTAGTTAGGGGAAGGAAAAAACATTTGTGATCTGAATGCTGTAGCTAGTAGTGATCTTAGAGTTTATAAAGTTAAAGGTTTTGTTTCTGTTTTCCTGTGTCCTCTTTGCTCCTTTGTGTAGTTGTTCAGATGCAGACTCACAAGACTTTGGCTTTGTCACGTGCTCGTGCTCATCTGTATGATAGTAAGGATGGTGGTAGCACCTAGGGAGTGGTAAATAATGGGAATCCCAAAGGGCAGGGGTAAGAGTGGCAGTGGTGGATTTTCTGGTGGTGAGAAACCACAGCAGACTAACATACAATTTAAACACTGGATGCAATTCCCTGTGATTCTCACCTTAATACCCCAAAGGCGTGGCATGTGAAGACTGTAAATTTTCCATTCCTGTATCAGAGCATGAGTGATCAAGATGTTTGTATGAGGCTGGAGCTTTGGATGTTGGGATCTGTATTTTTCCCAGGTCACACCTCTTCATGAAAGATGAAGACAATTACAGGCTTCACCTGGGTCTCTCTTGCAATCTTCTACACTATTCACAGCAAGTTACATTCATCATGGAAGTAACATTGCAGTCATTCCGTCCTTATTTCATAAATTATCTCAGCATGGACATATAATCAGATTGTAGCTTTTATATATAAAATATGGAGCCTGGCAGTAATTGTATAATCCATACATTTTAGAAAAAGTTAAATGCACTGATGTGACAGGATGATGATGGACTGTGACTTTTTCAGTATGTTCAAACATGTCAGTTTTATTAGCATTTTGGGAAATATAATTCAAATGACTTGAGTTAAATCCTTTACTATCATTCTTCTGTAGGAACTACTGTATAGTAACAGCATCAGAGATTTCTAATTTATTTGCATGAGAGTTTTCTTTGTTAGAAATGCTTTTAAAACTTAACCTGTGTTGTCTCTATAGAAACACATTACTTGGAGATAAAATGTGTGTGAAGGAGATGTCAGTCACAGTATTTCACTAAACCCCACCTTTTGTAGTGAAGAACAGCATTTTCTTGTTAATGTGCACAACATTAGAATGAGCTGGCTTTGCTTTGCCTATTTCTGTTTCCAATATTTTGAATGTGTACAGTGTTGAGGTTTTGTGCATGAGATGGAACTTACAGACACACTGGCACATGAAATGTGGTTGAACTGGAATTGTTTGGTGGCTCCTATGTTAGAATTTCCTAATGTGATTTAGAATTTAAATATTCTCTTCCTCAGCAAAACAGAAAGGTTTCATTGGATGGATGATCCCACTAGTCAAATAAAAACACTGGTTTCAGATACACTTGGTCTAGTCATTCATTGAAATTAATGCCTTGGTATTATGGTGCATGTTAAAGGTACTAAAAAGTTGACCTTTAAGATTGAAATCTGGAGCATAACTTACTCTTTTGAAAGCTTGGGAAGAAAGACAAGATGATTTGATCTGTGGCTGTGTTTCCTTCAGCTGTTCTCAGATCCAGGCATGCAGTGGAGTGGTCTCTCCCGTGCTCTGTTGTGTGAGCTGTAGGAGGGTTGAGGGGTAGGATGGTTGGGACGGAAGGAAATGAGAGATCTCTGCAGCCAGGTCGTGGAACTTGTGGTTTATTGCAAAGGGCCTGGGTACAGGGAGCTGCTTGGAGCTGCCAGCCACAGCTCGGAGCGGCCCGAGAGAAGAGAGGGGTGGAGAGGATGAGGAGGGTAAGAGAGCAAGAGGGTAAGAGCATAAGGAAGTAAAAAAGGTCAAGGAGGGAGTCAAAAGGGTAAGAGAGCAAAGGTGTAAGAGAGTGAGGTTCCCGTTACAATACAATAAATCTGTGTTGAATGTTCGAATTCTCACTAACGACTCTAGTACAATATACAAATCCTATAGTATTTACATACAGCCTATAAGAATCATTACATTACCATACTGTGTTACATTTTAAACCCTAAAAACTACTTTTTGGACCCCTTCTGCCAAGCTAGTAGGGCCTGCTCTGACCCTTGGACCTGTCTGCAAGAAGAGGGTATTGTTTCATCAAAAGGGGATTACCTTCAGTCGGCCACACCATTGTCTTCCAGTTGTTCAGTAACTAAGGTATCTCAAAGCTTGCTTTCATTTCAGTCTTGTTTATAGTTTCTATATTCTCAAAATCTTTTGCCAGGCAATCATATTTATAAGGCTTTCCTGTTTCATCTTCCCCAACATGAGGAGTCAAGTGGAAGTGGTGCTTTCACTTTGACAGATTGTCAGCAGCTGCCCAGCTCAGCATTTGTGGTTATTTTTCTACCCCAGGAAGATCTTGCTTTGTGTTGGCCTTGGCACCTTGGGGTAGCACAGCCTCCCAGTGCTGCCACCGCTGCCCAAGGTGCAGCCACATCACTGCAGCCTTGGCCAGCAGCAGCCCAGGCATGGAGGCACTGCTCCTGCTGTGCACCAGGAGTGGAAGGAGCAGAAGCAATGACAGCAGTTCTTGATGGACACAAAGGCATGAAGGAAATGAGCACTGTGCCTCACCAGTGATCACAGAATCAACTAGAGTTCTTTCTCAAAAGACGTTTGGGATCAAGTCCAGTCTCTGACCCAGCACCACGTCAGTTAGACTATGGCACTAAGTGCTGAGCTCTGTCTTTCCTTAAACACCTCCAGGGACAGTGACTCCATCACCTCCCTGAGCAGTCCATTCCAAGAGCTAATCGCAAAACTCTTCCTCATGTGCAGCCTGAACTCCCCTGGTGCAGCTTAAGACTTGTGTTCTCGTGTCCTGGCACTGGTGGCCTGGGAGAAGAGGCCAACTTCTCTCAGGCAAGTATGTTTAGTAGTAACAAGCATAGGGTTGTCAACATGGTTGTCTTGGAGAGAATGTGTTAGGAGTAGGGTTGCATGGGACCTGGCACTGCAAACTGCTTAAATCTTGCCTGACCCGTGGTGTCAAAGTTCATGCAAAATCTCTCCAGTAACATCAGAGCGATTGTATCTTTGGTCTGTTTGCTTTTGCAGTGGACATTCTTACATGGTTACACAAACGTGTATGAAAATTTAAATATGCCTATACATCTAAACTGTAACTTCTAAATTTTTTGGTCATTATGGGCTATGTAAACATATAAACGGAGATTGTTTGTTAGCATGTGTGTATAAAACTAGTGAAGAAGCAAAAAATGTTAAAAAATGTTCCTGTAATTTCCAATTTCTCGCCTGCAGAAGTTCCAAAGGTAACTTTTTGCTTTGCAGAAAGGAGTTGTATGTTTAAAACAGGAATCATACATGCTTTCCTGCTCTGCAGTTGTGAATGCCATTAGTCCTGTTTCTGCCATCTGCCAGAGAAGAGTCAGTACTTACAGGACAGTCTGTAGCCTGTTGTAGGTGTTTATGTTAAATGTATGTGAAAGTTTTCATATTTTACTTAATCTCAGTTCTTCAGCATGAGAAGACAAAAGAAAGTTGTATCCCAAACTTATGTCAGCAGTCTATAGCTTAATAGCAGAAAGAAGCCTAGCTATCTTTTTCCTCAGTAAGGAAAAGAAAATTGCAGTACCTACTACCCAATTCACACACATCCTTACAAAGAAGGAAATTACCTAAGTGCCTTTTAGAAACAGGCACTAATGGTGTTCCAAAAGTAGAATGCTTGTTTGCATGATTGTAACTGCTTTCCAGTCCTCTGTTAGCAGAGCTGTTGATTGCTAAATATTTTTTGTTTTGTTTTGTTTTGTTTGCTTGTTCTACACCAGGCTGACCTTTCTTCTCTGTAGTGTGGCCTACTACTGAACTACTGTCTGTATGGGTTTTGTTTAAGGGAGCTGTGAGACTATGAGCGTTTTAGGCTTTTTGATCCTTAGTGGTGCAGGCATAAATTTTAATTGCCTCTGCCTTTCTGAGTCCAGACATACAAGTTGGTATGTGTGTGTGATGTATGCAGTGGCCCAGGGGGAGGTGTACAGGATCAGTGTATAGATCTGAATGTGTACATCTCTATAGGTTATATTTTGCTACAAGTGCATATATAGGTGTTTTTCTAGCTGTTATTTCTTTCTCTCACTGTAGTTATAAAGTTTCTTGCTGTTCTTAGCCCCATCTTTGCAATTTCAAAAGTTCTTCTCAAAAATATAGGCAACATGACATAAAAAATACATATAAATATTAAAATCCACTGGAATTACAAGGGGTAACAAAACTTACTGGAATGGTAACACTAAGTAATCATTTCACATGGAAATCATCATTTCACCTGATTTTTTTTTTATGGAATCCATACAGTTACCTGGTGATATAAGCTTTTCTGTAGGAAACACTCCAGCAAGAAGTTTGAGAACATTCCAGAGGAGTTAGTGGAGGTCCTGACAGGAGTTCTGATTTAATCAAAGACAGACTGTTGTGCTGCCATTTGGATGGCCTCAAGAGCTTTGGTAAGGCTTTATATATGTGAGCTCTCTCTTTAGTCAGGTTTTCAAGCTTGGGCTCACTCTGGAAGAGGCTGTGACCTTCACCTGTTTCCATTCAATGGGTTGGATTGGATTTATTTAAATGTTTGCTGTAGACATTTGCTGTGAACATGAGACAGTCCATGCAGAGTTGGCTTTGGCACTCCTAATCAGGAGGAGACTTACTTTATCTGCCCTGATGGTGTCTAGCATGTTGGCACCCCCCTCTTCTGTGCTGGAGGGAGAAGCAGGGACAGGGATGACCTTTCCATCTTGGTTCACATGTGGAGGGATCAGACTTGCTGCTCTTGTAGTGCCTGCAGGGTTGGTGCCTCTGGAAAGCCCTGTGCTGGCTGCGTGTGCTGTAGCCGAGTCTCATCCTGCTGTGTGCCCAGAGCTCACTGGGTGTGCCAGGGTTTCCTGCTCAATGTTCTGCAGCCCTGCAGGACTCTGTGTGACTGACAAATGTCAGGTTTCCCAGTTTCCATGCTTCTGAGGAGTTCCTGGGATAGCCAGCATCTATGCACATCTTTCTGCACAGTAGCCACGGCATAGGAATATGGCAAAGGAATGTGGCAGTTCTGCATTTTGCAATGACACGTGGTCTTTTAACATGGAGAAAGAAATTCCAGTTGCATGCTTGTCTTCCACTGAATATTTAAGTGACATTGAATATTTAAGTTGGATTGTTCCAAGTCCTTGAGAAAAGGATAGCAAACTCCATATCTTCAGTGAAGGCAAAATGTTGCATTTTCCTGGTTCCTTGGTGTGTAACATGCTTTCTGCAGGGATGTATTGACATTGAATTTGGGACACTGAATACACTGTCAGGTCAGCAGTGATCCTTGTGTTTTGTTTATTTGTTTGATTTGTTGCTTTTGTCTTCTTCTTTTAATTTTCAATGCCTGTGAAGTAAAGGCTGTTTCTTTCCATGCTTCCCATGTGAGGCAAACTGAGGTTTACCTTTTACCTTAATCTTTAAAGGGAAGATTATTCTTGGGTTTTGTCATATAAATTGCTAATAGGATATACATTTCTGAAAAGTCAGAATGGATAAATATAAAATCTAAAAGCATTGATAAACTGCAGCTTGTTTGTTTGCTTTGGCATCTCCAGAATAAAGTGCAATGAATATCAAAAATTACTAGTTCAGCATGTGTGTTCTTTACTGGGCAAAGCCTGGCTGTTACAAGACAGAGCTAATTTTTTTTTTTATTGGAGCCAGTGGTAGCACAACATGTAAGTTCAAAGATACAGTACATAAAGATGTTTTCTGGATGTTGTCTTCAGAATCTGCCAACTTAGTTTCTGTTGTTCTGAGTTTTATTGGTACAACAATGGACTGATTTGAATTGCATTTGTTTTGTTTTCCCTGCCTGTTGTTCGCATTTTCATTTTAAATTATTTACAAGTCTGAAGCTTGAAGATGAGAGCCTAATGAATGCTTTTAAAAATAAAACCATCTTCTTTAAGCATGTTATGCTTCATGTTTTGAATTTATAACCCAAGCCTTAATGAATAGTTTCCTAGTTGCTCTCATCTTAGAATTTATGAGCTGTCCTATTTACAAGTCCTACCTATACAATGGAAAGATAATTCCTGTTTACCTCAAATAAACTGTTCTTGTTAACAAGCTTAAACTGTTAATTAGGAATAATATGGCAATGAATACTATGTCAAACCTTTTAGCAAGAATGTGGAGATGCAATATTTAGTTGTTGAGCCTTTTTCTGGTACATTCCATAATGTAAGAATACTGAATATATAAGAGCGTTATATAAGTATATAAGAATATATAAGAGTGTTGTGGTTTTTGCTGTCTCATATATGTATCAGGTTAATAAAAAGTATTTTAGGGAGAAATTATGGCATATAGGTCCTCACAGAAGCAGGTTGATTTCTGCCCTACATTTAGGATGATATCTTGGTGTCCACGTACTGTGATACTGCTAAAAGCCTCTTTGCTGCAAGGCTTCAGATAGATGGCAGACATGTGAAGAACCCTTGTGACTTCATGCTTATGTCCAGGTAGTTTTTTTTAGCAGATAAATTATTCTTCTGAAAAAGCCAACAGGGATAGCAGTAGTTGCTTTGAGTGTACATTAATGTAATTTAATCAGGAAGGAAAGAAAACCTGGGACTAGAATTTGATGTTATTTACCTGACTATAAATCAGAATATTTCCATTTAGTTTAACAGAATTTTTTCAATTTGTGTCAAAATGATCAAAATCAGAACCTGACACAACCTCCCCATTTTATAATTTTTGCATACAAAACCAAAGAAATAAAATCGGATTTCTATTTTTTTTTGTCCAAATCCTACCTCAAAAAACAGATTGGTTCTTGAGTAGAGGTTTTGCAATACAGTGTTGTTACTTGTTGGTACTTGGAACTTGGCAGATATAAGAAAAAAACTACCTTTTTTTTCTTTAGCTGTTTCTCATTAGGCTTTGAGTGTTAAAAATGCAGACTTGTGAATGTGAGTGCCATTCTAAATCTAGGTAGCTCAGAAATTCTTGACAAGTATTGCTTTGACTTCTTTGTGAGTGCCTCTGATATCTGCAGAGGGCTGTATATAGGCCTTGTTCCCTGTCTCCTTTCCTTTGTGTCACCCAAGGAGTTTGCAACAGGGATGGCAACCTGAGGAGGGAGGGGGAGGAAGAGACTGAAGAGAAAGTTGACAAAGGTTTGGCATTGACCTCAGCTGCTCTGCAGCAGGCATCCTGACACAAGGAGCTCCTTCTGTCAAACCCCAAAACATTCTTCTGGGCACAAGGTCATTGGGCACGGAAGGTGTTGTTTGGAGAGGACAAGCGAAAACCTGACCCTGCATTTTGCTACCTCTGGTCAGGCTATTCAGGTTCCATTTCCAGGAAAATAACGTGCTGGTGGAGATGGACTTGCAGGAATGCTTTCCCTTCTTCTTCATTCACATCATCATGATTTCAGTGAAGTGTAATTTTGGGAAAGAGTGTTAAATAAACTTTTATTTCAGAGAATGCCTACCTTTGTACTTTGTATGCCAAGGGTATTTACCCTTTAAAGGGGATGGGTTTCTGAGGAGGTGACTTACAGGCAGAGGCAATACACTAGGTCAGCTACGATAAAGGGAGAAGTAGGTGAGCTTTCAGGCACACAAGCTTGTCTTTGTATGTGCTGCTGGTACCAAGGTAATTAAAATATATTTATGGGCTCAAATAATATTTGATTTATACATTTGTTGTAAGTACTCAAAGGTCTTTAGTCTTGCCATTAGAGAGTTTTGGGTGGCAATATAAGTGACAGTGGTTCAGTTGATGCCACTGTGGCCATGATTTCATTTTTACTTTATTTTTCTGTTATTTTTCATCCTTGTAAGTTATGTTTCTAAGCTCTATGGGATCTGTTTTGAGAGAAAAGAAATACTTCACATAATATTTAAATTTTGTTTGAATAAACCACCTAGAAAGCACAGGAAAAAATGAAAAGGTATATTCCCTAAAACAAAATCGCAGTAGGAATTTTGCATTATAAAAGATGATGTTCATAGTGCTGCATTTGTTTAAACCGTCAGAATTGGAAAGCATAAATAATTACATAATTTCACACTTTCCAGTGAAGTCAGACCCTGATTAAGAAGTTGACAGCCTGAAAGAGTCTGCACTTTGACAGTGATGTCTGTATTCCCTCAATTTGTAGCAACTGCATCTAGGAAAACAAACTGAGCTTTATTCCCTTTACTTTGAATGAGAACCCTTATTGACAAAGGGAGAATATTCTTTTTATTAAAAGTTTTCATACTTTAAATGCACAGATATTTCAGCTTTTCTGCTTTCAGCTAGCCTATATTTTGCTGATACCAGGTCTTCTTGCTGTCTTGGTTCTCACTGTCTTTCAGTATGTTTGATATTCATATTTCTTTTTTATTCCTTCTTCCTTGCTGTGCTTTTTTTCTTCCTTTTCTTAAACAAATAGACAATATGGTAATATGAACTCTAATAGGAAAAAGGCATTGTTTAACTCAGTTGGGGTACTACTAATCCAGTCACCAAATGTAACCATAACACAGCATGCATTTTAATTATTAAATATAATGGAAACTTTGCATTTTAAATCTAGAGCTATAAACCACTTGTTTGAAAATGCACAGTTCAGTGGTATGATTTTAGTTTGTAGTGAATTACAGGGCAGTATTCTTTGATCAGTTATTACAAGTTGAAGATTAGTAGCATTCAGTGCTTGTGTTAATTTTTAGAGTACATATAGGAGTCACTGCAGGTCAAACTGAAGCTCAGTCATGTATATTTTTAATGATTTAGTGAGCTGACTGGATCAAGCATTGTTAAAGTGTGTGGCTAATACAGTCATGCCAGTCATTCCAAATAGGGGTAATTTAAAGGCACATTTTGAGGACAGTATTCCTCCAAATTTTAGTACTGTGTAAAATATGCTTTAAATTTAAAAACCATTTTCTTGGGGTTTTGCTTCTAGAAATGTTTGTTTGAATAGTTCTTGAAAGTACTCCCAATGATTTTTTTAATGACCTCCCACTGAATAAGAGCAGCCAGGTAGAACAATTAATAAATGTTTTCCTGTGTTTGTTCAATAGATATTTTTGTAATGAATACATTTTGATAATAAATTTTAATGAGTACAGTGAATTCAAATGAAATAATCTCATAGTCGGTACATTTTTTGACATGAAGTATAAAACTATTCCTAGAGTGAATATGGATTTTAGTGACTTCATGAAAGATTCCTAATCCCTGCATGAGACATGCAGGCTCTGTTTTTGGGACTGGTGGACACCAAGTTATGGAGCAGCTGCAGTAGGTTAGAAGTAGGAGGCTTTGCTGGGATGCTCACACTGCAGGTGTGCCCCAGGTACAAGAATGAGGCTTCTCAGGTTTGTGAGCAGTGAATGATGTGGTAGCAGCTCTGCAGAGTCAGTGGCTTTTCTCTCGGTTGCCATATTTAGCAGCTCTTGTTTTCTGGGCTTAGGACTTGTGTTTGCTGTTTTTCTCTAGCTTAGGGCTGTCTCATGCTGGTTGAGAAGCTAACATACCAGGTTGATACAGACATTAATGATTTTGGAATGTTGAATTTTGGGAATGGAGTGCAGATTTTGTGCCACGAGACCATCCGATCCCTTAGAGGATCCTTGCTGATTGGTTCAGCCATTCCTTTCCCTTTTTATTTTTTCCTGTTGGTGATCTGACATAAATTCCATTCACTGGTAACTGATACTGTATTTGCAGCCTTTGCTCTTTGAGTCTCGAGTTTTAAGGATATGTTTGCCTTAGAGCGCCAATCTTCTCATTCTTTCTCTTGTTCCTCGTTGTTTGTCTCTATTGCAAATCAAGGTATATCAAAATAATGAATTATATCAATGCCTAATAGATCCCTAAAATTCATACTTTGTAGTTCATTTTGCTCATTTACCTTTTTTGAGTGTGTGGCAGGAGGGTGTGTAGGTAATATCTCAGGAGGGTGTGTAGGTAATATCTTTCTACTGTGTTTGGTTTTTTTAATGCATATTTTGGAAATATCCTCTGCTGTCTGTGTGTGCCAGATTAATCTAGTCCACTAAATGGTCTTCCTTATGAAAGTTTTTTGAAACTGACTACCTTCAAGCCTGAATCACTGTAGAGAACCAATGATTTATAAACATTGCTTATTTGTATTGTTGTGGGAATTGGTTGCAATACATATACATAGTCCTCATGGGCTTTAGTTAAAGAATTGCCAAGAGAGAGACTTTTCTGGTGAATAAACTGTTCTGAAGACTAAATAAAGGCTATGTTTGAACACGTGGCCTTGGTGGTCTCCTCTAAGCAAGAGTGCAGCATCTCCTGGGGCACATGGGAGCATCTCTGGACTTCAGGTCTTTGCCAGCTTCCCTGGTGCTCCTGAGACAGTGTCTGCAGGCATCTACCTGGTGTAGCTTGGTTGTTGCTCCTGCCAGCTCATCCAACTCACCACCTGCACTATGAGAACCAATGCAGGGTTTTACTCCTTTGCTGCTTTTTTTCTATTCCTTTCAGACTGTAAAATGGGGACTCTGAAAATAAAGGTAAATTTCGCTGTTGTGCTCCCGGAAAAAGCTGAAAGTAAGATATTGCTAGCAGGAAATAGTGTAGGTTGTAGCTTGCATCTTTAGGTCGTAGGTTGTTTGTCTCTTGTTGCCTTATTTCATGCTTCATTTTGGAATCTGCCATCTTATGTATGAATTGTTTTCCATGCTGTCTTAAAGAAGACCCTTTTAATCTTTGTGTGAATTTCTGATGGTTTTTATCTGCCTTTATTTTTCTATTCAGTTTTCATTGCACTATATGTTGTCCACTCTCCAGTTCTTGAATTCTGAAGTCTTACATCTTTTAATCGTGAGAACCCTGTTTTTACTGGCTGTTTTGTTTATTTGTCATTTTTAAGATGTGCTAATGTGCTTTGTCTTGTCTCTCCTCTGACAAAGGTGATTTTAATGCTGTTTGCTATTCTCACTTATTTTCCATTAGTCCAATTCCCAGCTGTACAGCTGACTTCAGGAGGCAGCAGTAGGATAAGACAGCCATGCCTGGGAGGTCAGGAGCAGTTGGAGGCCAGTACTTGGCTCCCATCTGCCCAGGGGCTCTGGTGCAGCCAGCTGACCATCTCCCAGTGGTTCTTCAGGGGATGGGGTGGGAAGATGGGGCTGAATTAACAGATGGCTCCTACCAACTGATTTAACTGGCCAAGAGTTAAAATTCTTAGTCTAATTGCTTTGCCCCTTCTCTTCTCTCACATTCTTTCTTGCCTTTCTTCTAAAAAAGATTTTTTTTTTAATTTGTAAAAGGAAAAGTATACCAACTTTTACATATGAAGTGGATTTTTACAGCTGAGGTATAAATTCCAAAAACTAGGTGGTTTATAATGGAAACACTTATGAGGGAGAGGGGAGGGCACATTATATAATACATATGTAACCTTTTTTCCCCTCTCTTTAGTGAATAGACCGTTTAAACTAAATTAAGTAAAGGATATAAATTCTGTTGTTTCAGTTTTTAATATTTCATGGCTGATTTTATAGATAAAAGTTACATTTAATAATAAATATGAAGAAGAATTTATTCAGCCTGTTCTAGCTTGATATGGAACAGCAAATCCCATTTCTCTGTAGCTGTAAAGAAAATTCATTATAATGTCTTTGATTGTAAGAGATGTCTTCATTGTGATTAGTTACACTGATAATAAAACAATCTTTTTACAAATGGCACAAGATACATGAGATCTCATGTGTCTGCCTTTTAATAGTATTGAATGTGTGCATTTGCTACCTTTATTCTGTAGTCCTTTAATTTATAACTGGGCACTTTTAAATTCTACAATTTATTAAAAATAATCTAATCTAATTTAATTTTTCTATTGAAGCATTCGGAGAGTGAGTTATTAATGCAACTAAGCATTGTTAATTGTTGAGCTTTCAAAAAATAAACTAACTTTAATTAAAAAGAATTGGGCCTATTTCATTTTATTTAATACTGAATAACGAGTTTAAAACACAGATAGTGGCATGAAGATGCCTAGGTAAAAAGCTGTCTTGATGGCAGGGCCCAAAGAGCGGTGGTGAATGGAGTTACATCCAGCTGATGGCTGGTCACCAGTGGTGTTCTCCGGGGCTCATTACTGGGGCTGCTTTTATTTAATATCTTTATCAGTGAGGATCGAGTGCACTCTCAGTCATTTTGCAGACAACACTGAGCTGGCCAGGAGTGTTGATCTGCTGGAGGGCAGGAAGGCTCTGCAGAGGGATCTGGACAGGCTGGATCAATGGGTTGGGGCCATTTTGTGAGGTCCAAAAAGACCAAGTGTTGGGTCCTGCTCCTGGGTCATGAAAAACCCCAGGCAGCACTACAGGCTGGGGGCAGAGTGGGTGGAAAGCTGCTGGTGGAAATGACTGGGAGAGCTGAGTGACAGTGGCTGAGCAAGAGCCAGAGTGTGCCCAGGTGGCCAAGGAGGCCAATGGCTCCCTGGCCTGTGTGGGGAATAGTGTGGCCAGCAGGAGCAGGACAGGGATTGTCCCCCTGTACTCAGAGCTGCTGAGGCTGCACCTTGAATCCTGTGTTCAGGTTTGGTCCACTCACATCAGCAAAGACATTGAGGTGCTGGGGTGTGTCCAGAGAACAGCAATGGAGCTGGTGGGGGGTCTGGAGCACGAGTCTTGTGAGGAGCTGGGGTTGTGTAGCCTGAGAAAAGGAGACTCAGGGGAGACCTTAATACTCTCTATAAGTACCTGAGAGGAAGCTGTGGCCAGGTGGGGGTTGGTCTCTTCTCCCAAGTAACAAGTGACAGGACAAGTGGAAAAGGCCTCAAGTTGCACTGGGGGAGGTTTAGATTGGATTTACAAAAAATGCCTTTACTGAAAGGGTTCTCAAGCCCTGAAACCCATGGAAGGGGTGGAGCTTAGCATCCTTGGAAGTATTTAAAAGACATGTGGATGTGGGACTTCACATGTTTTAGTGGTGAACTTGGCAGTGCTGGGTTAACCGTTCGACTTAAGGAACATGGTCTTTCCCAACCTAAACAATTCTATGATTTAGGGAGAGGGAAAATTTTGTGAGAGATTCATTAAAAGGGGTAATAATTTATTTTTTCCATTGTACATGCACCCAATAATATTTAGATGTCCTTAACACAGTAGTACAGAATGAGATTGATGAGAAAAGTATAATGGTTGTAATAAGATCCTTTGCATATTTACATTGCTATGATTTGTGCTGTTACAGCGGTTCAACCAGGGAAATTTTCTGTATTGTTTAGTATATGGAAATAATATCAGATATTAAATCCTGGGAAAGTGGTGCATTTGCTCCAAAACTTTACATTGTAAAATGGAATTGTATTTTGAATTGTAAAATGGAATTGCAGGGTCACTGTTAGAAGTGAATTCCTTTCCTGTTTCATGTAAAAAGAATTTGGTGCTTTAAGATGAGAAAGGCTGCTTAGCTGACAAAACAGAAGTTGCATTTGATTATCAAGGACTCATGGAATTTACTAGAAAGTGAAAGTCTGTATGATAGCTCTTGGGGAAAAATAGGATGTGATGCTCAAGTCTTCTAGAAAATTAATGGTGGAACAGCACACTTAATGTTAGGTCTCACTGTAAAAGACATAAACCAACATTTTTGCTCTGTTAACAGTAAGGTTTAATTTGACACTGTTGTCTCTTTTCCATCGATGATAACAGGTAGGAAAAGAGTTAACTTGTAAAAGTTTTTCCCAGGGTGAATACTAGAAAAATGACTGTTGATGACTTAAACAGGTGACTAAATATTCTTTTTACCCGCTGAGAGATAACCAGGCTGTACCAGGACCCTTCACTGTAGGAAGCAGCCCCTTGGACCTGCAGTGAGAGAGGCTGACTCTGGTCTGGGCTGCTGCGTCAACTGAGAGCTGCCAAAACCCCGCTGTTAGGTGGGGGACACATCTGGCATTGAGTCTTGGCTGTGCTTGCTGTGGTAAGTCACCACGTGGGTCACCCATCTTGGGGGCCCTCAGATCCTGTGGGTGTTTGAGCTGAGCAACAGCCTGCTTAGTGATATGTCAATTTTTTCCTGCCAGGAAAGTGTTGGAGCAGGTGCAATTTATTACTCTAGCTTGGTCTCCTGGTACTTGCCCTCGGTTGCTACTGTGTATGTTTTCTTTGTTCATTAAAACCTATTGATCTTGGGAAAGTTTGTGGGATTGATTTCAACTTGGTGTTTTTCAGGGAATTAGTAACATTTTTAGTAATAACACTCTCCTAAAGCATCCCTGAGAGAAAGGGTGATGATGTATTGAGGGAAGACAGAGTCTCTGCAACCAAGTTGCAGTTCTGCCCCAACTCCCAAGGTCCCCTTGCCCAGCCAGGCACTGCAGGGTCCTTCTGTGCCCTCCTGTGATGCCCAGGAGCTGTGTCTGGGCAGGGTCCAGCAGCATCTGCACTCCCTGCCCAGGAATGCCTTGGGGAGCAGAAGGCCATGCCTGGGGCCCCCAGGTTGACCAGGCACATCTTCCTAGTCTGTGGAAGAGGAGGGCTGTGGTGCCACCCTGATCATGCAGGATGATAGTGGGGTTAGCAGTGGCTCTGTGTGGCTGCTGGGCTCTTGTGGGAGGGAGAGGCTTTGCACACCTTGGGCTCCATTGCTGATATCTCCCATGTTTGATATTGTGGTGCTGGCTGGAGATGGGAGTTTGATTTGATAAACCAACAGCAGAAGGAAATTAATTGCAGTTTTGTGTAGCTGTTAAACAGTGTGCTTCAAAATAGGAAAAGGATTTCGTACACTTAAGATACCCTGTTAGCAATGTGCAGCTCTTAGAGGAGAATGAAGCTTCATAATTTTTGTAGATATTAGGGAAGTAGTCCCCAGTGCAACTGTTCCCTGTTGCTATACCCCACTGCACCACTCCTGCAGGAGAGATGAAAATGTTGTCAGGTGATTCCTCGTTTGGAAATGTAGTTGAACACGTGTGCCTCACACAAATTGTGCTATCACTGTGCACAGTGATGCTTAGGCATATTGCTGGTTCTGGAAGAGAGCTGAGTTTCAGGGACTGATTTAGGCAAGCACCAAATTTGTTAAGTTGAAACAAATAGACATGGAGGGAAATGGATACTGTTAACAAGCAGCAGCTTTGAAACCTTCATGGTATTTGTTACCAAACTATCAGTAAGTGTGAATGGCTTTGGACTAGTAAATGGGGGTTTTATTTTGTAAGTGATGGTGGTATCAACAAGAGGCTGTTCCTTGTCATCAGTCCCTTCCCTCCTTCAGTTCTGTCTGCCTAGGACCCATTCTGGGAAGATGTGGTTTCATCATATGGGCTGCAATAGCAGGTGGAAGGTGCTCTGGCATCCTCTGGCCTCTCTCTCTGGGGTAACCATGCCTTCTCCCTCATTCATCTTCACTCTCCACCTGCCGACCAAGAGTGTGTTTTGCTTGGGAGAAGTGGGAGAGCCTGCTTGGCCTTCATCCTCTTTTTGGTCCTCAGCTGAAGTGCAGGAGGCTTTTGTAGCCATATGGCTTAGTTCTTCTAGTGAAGGGCTTGAGGATGGGGAAAGGAAAAGGCTCCATGCTATGCCATAGTAGTATCCCTTGACTGCCATCACAGGCACCACAGAAGTCATGAATAATTTTCGTATCATCCCATATTGCCAGTGCTTGGACTCACATCGCCGTGGTCACACTGGTATGCCTCCTATTGCTGTCTTATATTGGTTTGTCTCTTGACACAGACAGATGTGTCACAGATGGAAATCAGAATAAAGGTCAGTTGGATCCCCTCGACTGTTCTGAGTACAGAACTATGGAGCATTAAAGGTTCTGCAGTGACTGTAGCTGAAGCATGGGTTTGTTCAGCTGAACGCGGGTAAGTTACTTCTGGAGAAAGCCAGGCTTTGCACAGCTAGGCATGGTTGAAGTCACAGTCATGATCATCTAAGTTATTGAGGGAGAAATCCCTCTCTGTGTTGCAGAGGACATGGCAGCACTGTTGTGATTGTTTGCATGTTTTACAGGAAAGCATTAAGGAGAAAAGGTGTGATTTGCCATGCAGCTTTTCCTCTGCATGGTAAGGGTTTACCCTCTCCATAGCTGAGGTCTGTGTACAACTATCACCTTTTTATACTGATTCCTAATGATGGATATTAATTTTCTTTTTGTAGAAGTCCAGTATAAAGATATAAATATAAAGAAGGAGAGGCTGATTTGTTTGCTTTCCTAAAGTGTGCTGGAGAACTGCCTGTGCTGGAGGCGTTTGGGACATCATCTATTACACAGAGCCTTTCTGAGTGCACCCTGGTGTGAGGCAGCCCCCTGCTTCCTCTGTGCTTCTCCCCAACACCCTGTGTTTTATGTGAACAACCCAGATGGAAAATCAAAACTGAAAAAAAGTCCATTTTGTATGTCTTGTAGGACTGAGCTGAAATACTTCCAGTGTGCTCACTTCTTTTTCATTGAAGAGAAAAAGAGGATTTGTTTCTAATAGTTAAATTTTTGATTATCTGTGTGTCTACCGTAATACAGTAATTTAATATAGACATATAAATATGCGCATTCTAATAAATATTCTTATTGAATAATATCAGCTGTCATTTCTTTAGATATGCCTACCAATAGAACATGTAAGACTTTTCTGTTTGATCTGCCTTTCTCAGATGGAATGCTATTACTTCCTTGTATGTAGTGGCCACCAGGGGTCATCAGAATGCTTTTATTTTTATTAACGTCCCCTTTTCTTTAGAAGCAAATGTACACGTTGTATTTTCTGGAAACTTTGTTAACCTATCGCACAAAAGATCCAAAGTCTTTATGTTACCTGTTTAGCCAAAAATTCGTGCAGCTCTTTTCAGCTGAGCTTCTTGAAGACGCAGCAGATAAGGAAAACAGGGTGAGCACAAGAGTGAGAAGCATGGCCATAAATAAACTGATCTTCTCCTGATAATTTAACTGGTGATAAATACAGTAGAAGTAGACAACAATATGTTCCAGGCTGTGATGGTAGAGGCCTCTTGTTGCTTTCTGTATGAAATGGCAGTTTAAGCAAGAGGCCAACAAAGCCATTGTTTCTTGTCTTTTGGATTTAATTTTGAGCAAAGGTTGATGAAAATTTAGTAAGTCTTCACAAATATTAAACACCAGAGTAGTCTTCTAGGGAATTCATATTCCTTATGTTTTTAAAGGAGAAAATAGTGCTTCTTAGGACCAGGTTTCTAGGGTAAAATTTACAAGAGCCAATTTACAAGTAGAAGCCATTACAACTTGCTTTTATCTTTGGCTGCCAAAGTTCAGGAAACATTTAAGACTTCCAACATTTTTGTCAGGTGTCAGTGATAGTGCCTGTGTACTTCTCTGATAAATTCCAGTGTGGTCCACTGTACTTAAGAGGGTACTACAGCCAACAGTACAAAGGGATTCAAATTGCATTTTACTTTTTGTTTCTGTCTACTTTTAATTGGTGTACTTGGTGAGAATTGTATCTTTCACGAAAGCATGTAATTTAGAAAATTCCCACAGAACTTACTAGTGTATGTGGAAAATGGTATTTCTTTCCTGGAATTTTCTTTCCTGGATCTGATAAACTCTCTAAAATGAAGTGTTTTGTGAATACTTAAAAAGTGCGTTTCATCCATCAATATCACAGTGCTGTATGAATGCAGTCTTTCTTAGATCCTCAGAAGTTTCTATTGAATGTTCTTATTGCTATTGTTACACATATGCATTGCTCTGTAAACAGAATTCTTTGATTTTAAAATACAAAATAGACCTTCTTAAATTTTCAAAAATTGAAAATCTGGAGGTTATATAACAATTTTTAGGAGATACTAGTGCATTTCCTCTTATACTTTGTCTTGCACGTACATTCCTATTGATTCTGACTGCACTTAAAATGAAAAGTGTATATCTGTGTGTGTCTTTTTTGACTTCCTCTTCAAAGCTGATCTAAATAGTGGTCCCTGCTGCATTTAGCAGCATTTGGCTCTTTTTGAACTGAGTGGGTGACGAACTAGGGAGCCTTTGTGTTGCCCGTTTCTGCTCACCTGGAAGGACTCTGGGTGGTTTGGAAGCAGAAACAAGCGGGATGTGGGGTCATATTGCAGGTGCATTTCCTGTGATGCCGTTACAATTTTTTCTGGTGGCAGTGAGAAAATGAAATTAATGGGTGCAGCTAACTCCCCATTTTCAGTGGTATACAGGGGATGACTATCAGGGGGCTTTTTTTTTGTCACTTGAACTATTCTGGATAGATCTGTGTGGAAATTTCAAAATCTTTAGTCTTGGAAGTCTGCAGCTTATTTGGAAGTCTCCTGTGGAGATTTTGATGTCCTAGGAAAGTGGTGGCTTTGTGTGAAGAACGGGCTCATGATGCAAAGCTCGAAGTCCAGCATTTTTGAGCTGCAAAGGAAAACAAATGTTTGTAATGGATATCACAACATTTTCCTCAAAAGAAAGGTGATCTTTGTTCCATTTCATATTATCTCCTATATTCCATTATTGAGGAGACTGTTAGCTTGGATTAGTCTTTCTGAAGGAAGTGAGGTAACTTTGTAAGGCCATAAGACAGACATATGATTTGATTTAGGAAGGATGTTGTGCCCCTGAGAAGATGCTTGTTTGACACAAAGGTCGTATGTTGAGATGAGTTGTTAACATGCAGTTTTGTGCAGGCTTTTTAAGGAGCTCATTAAAATGATTTTGCTTCATTGCATCCATGATTTCATTGAAAGTATTAATTGTCTGAAAAGGGGAATTTTTACTGGAAAAAAAAAAATGAAACTCTGTTTTCCATATGTCACATCCTTTACAAACGCTGCAGATTGGACATTGAATACTTGGAGACAATAGCAGTGTGACTGAGAAGTGCTCTGGAAATTCTAATGCCAGGATTAAAGTTAGAGTAAAGTTAGTACTTGTAAATAAACTTTTTTTGTGTGTTCTTCTGTACACATCCCTATGCCTTCTCTTGGCATGTGATCAAAAACAGAAGTAAATAAAATTGTATTGACCAAGTTAAGGAATTTTGACATTTACTAGAGGTTTATCAATCATTGCTAAATTAATTGTCCTTTTGAAATTAATTTAAGATTACTATTTTTAAATTTCATCTGAGGATTAGAGAAGTGCAGGTCTTACACTGGAAAGTGAACTGCACTGTCTCCACCTTTTGGCATAGTAAGACATTATATACGGTTTTTTGGACCAGTGGTAAAAAATTAGAACTCTCAAATCCAATGTTCTCTGTTTTCATCAAAGAAAACAGCTTCTGTCCACAAATGACTTATGCTCGTGTATAGAACTGTAGCAGACACTATGTCAATATACAAAAAAGCTTTGTACGAAGAATACGAAAGCGAGTTGTTATCAGGTAAAAAATGGTGGTGGCTGCTCAAGAAGTGCTATTTTTATCTTTTTTTTGTACGAATTTTCTACTTTACAGATAGTGAGATGGTGCTGAATTGTGATTGCGGGATGTCTTTTAAATTAATTTAAATCTCGAAACAAAAACTTCATGATTCTAATGATTTGGAAATCCCAGTGGATGAAAGGGGAGAATCTTTAGCTATATTGGTTTATGTGATATAGCCAAAGTACTACGTGTTATACACTTGCAGTTTAAAAATGTGTGTCTTATACGTTCTGTAAGGATTTGGATAGTTGGGCTGTGCAGATGTAACATATGTAACAAACATGCTGCTTTTGAAGATCTTAAAAACATGTTTCACTTCTTTCAGATATTTAGAGAATTATTGAAGAAAAGCACTATGTTTGAGCACCTATACAAAAGAATTACTGAGCTCAGCTTTTTCTGAGCAAAAATTTTGAGGCCACAATAGGTTTCTTTCCAAAACTCAGGGACAGCACGGTGCTGCAAAGAACCTTACAATGCATTAGGTAATGTATGACTGTCTCCAAGCAGAAGAATTTGTTAACCTGAAGCTAATGTGGCAAATTAATTTTTGGTCATATCCTTTAAGGATCTGTTCAGCTATACTTGATTTATATGAACATTAACAAAAGATTTATGTTACAAAAAGTCAACCCACTTTTGAGTTAGAACAGCTTCATTTTGAACATCGAATATGATGTTAAGAGAGCCCTGTTTGACAGAACCAGCTTTTAAACTATGGAAATACAAGGATTTGACTGCTGTGTGCTTAGCTTGGGATTGATCCTGTGCTGCAGGTTTCTGCTGTGCTGTGCCTGGCATTACCATTGGCACAGTCCTGGAGCCTATATAAATATATTTTGGTTTATTTATGGAATACTTTAAGTGGTTATGTATTGTTGCACTTCAAGCCCTTGTTACTTGTAAAAATGTTTCCAGATGATGCTTTAAAAGATGAAGGTAGCAGGAAACACAAGAAAGTTTACATCTTGCATTGATTTTAGTCTTGTTGGTCCATGAATAAGGTGGTTCAAGAGCTGATCTTCCCCATTCATACTGCTGTACGAGTTTGGCAGCATTACATTGCTATCAAAAGGCTTACTCAATCACACTAACAAGTAGGAGTTAGATTTAAGCATATGCTTAGGGTGCCATGGCTTCAGAGGGTTACTTGTTACATCTAGAGGGTGTTCTTTGATTAGGTTAATAAAATTCCAGATGCTAATTTGCTTGTGATGATGATCCCTGTGCCAGACTAATGTTTGATCCAAGATTAATTTTCCAAAAAGAAACCCGTTTGACCTTGTGCGGTCACTGGGACTGTCCAGGCTTGGAGGGCTGTTGATGCCTTCTGCAATGCACTGATTCTTCTATATTACAATACCAAATGCAGGATAGCCCTTAATTAGTGTGGTAGCTTTGTTGAGAGCAGAAGTGAATTGGTTTAGGTCGACAGAGGATTAGCACCACTCACTTTATGATCAGCTTGTGCTTCGCCATTGTCCTAGTACCTGGTGACAAGTCCGGGAGAGAGCTTTTGGGGGAGAAGCTTACAGCCGAGGAAGCACTACAGGCTCTTTTTGTCTAGAGGCAGCTAGTGGTGTGCTGAATGCCAGAGGAGTGACAGCCATTCCTGCAATATATCCATGCAGGAAGGAGCCCACAGCTGCATTTGGGTGTGGGGCACTAGTCTGCCATCAGGGAGCTGAGCTGTGTGTTAGAGGCATGGCAGTGTGATCTGAGCAAGGCTGTAGCAGGAAGGAACAGAGACTTGGTCCAGTGCTCCAGATCTTGCGTGCGGTGTGGAGAACTGAGCAGAGCTCAACAAATTGCTGGTCATGGTGCCAGCAAAAATAGTGATAGGAGCCATTAAGTGCCTATCAGAAGATGCACTCTTGTCCTACAGGCAGCTTTAAGAGCGACCTAAAAGAAATTGGAGGCTATTTAATTCCTTAGATTAATTAATATTTTAGAGAAACAGCAGCAACCGCCTCATAGTTGTTTTCTTTCATAGAGAATACTTTCTGGATTTTGGTTTCATGCAGGTGCAGACTCCCATGTAGTGATATTTATATATAACAGATTATATGGAAGTAGGACGGAGGCAAATGTAACTTTGGGAAGGGTGTGCAGGGGTAGACTATTTTCATGGAAACTTTGATGTGTGGTAGTGATGAAGTTGGTAAATGTGTATCATTACCATACCTTGCCACAGGTGGCCTGCTGTGCAGCTGGAGAGAAATTGCCTTGATAATGGTTACTGGTTGTGGGGGTAGATGTGAGGCTGTTGACTTCATTAGAACTGCCTGTAACTGGAACAAACAGAGTGCAGTCCCACTCTGCATGCTAGAAGTTTGTCATGAAATGACGGCAGAGATAAGGAGTTAGGCAAGAAGTCTGGGGTGTAAGGCATCTTAGCATATTTGTATTACCCATGTGATTATTTTAATTTCATACTGAGGTTATTGGTAGCACCCATGAGGTTTATGTTTTGTATTTTTCACTTTTCTAGCAGCTAGTTTGTAGTTCTTACTACAAACAGCTTACAAAGATAAAATAGAGGAAACACATTTTTTTTCCTAAGTACTAGAAAAAACCATAACTGGTGCAGTTGAGTGGGAGAGAAGGTTGGACACCAGAACTGGAATTGCAATCTGGGCACAGAGCAGGATGAAGTTCTGTTGGAGAGTTACTGAGCAAATGCTGAGAAATGAGGATAAAACTGTAGAGACTGTGTGCAGATAATCAAACATCTCTTTTAGGTGAGCGAGTGGCCAGTGGAGGTGAGCTGAATTTCTGGGGGAGTGCCAGAAAAGGCAACCTTTTTGTTGATGGAGAAAATTCTAATTATCCCAGTACAACTTTTGACAGTGGAAATGTTCAATGCCAGTATTAGCTTACTGCTGGACAAGTTTTCTGGTAAATCTAATGGTTTGAGAGGGAAGTGTCCTATAAAGAAGATGGAGAATTGGTTTGAGATTGCAAATGGTTTTGTACAGCAAAGGAAAAACTGCTGCTCTTCCCCAGACCATTCCCACAATTGGTGCTCTTCCCACAATTGGTGGTGGGCTGGGAACCTGCTGTGGAGGTGCAAGAAGGCAAAGGACCCATGGTCGCTTGTTTAAGGATGGACTTGTGACACTTGTCATTGAAGTAACTTGATATTTTGCATTATATAAATAAAGCTGTACTGCAGTTAAACCACATAATTTTAATTTGATCTTTTTCTTCTGTATCCCAAACAGATATAACCTATGCTTGTAACCTTTTCTGGGTAAGCTTGCACTTGAAAGGTTTCATCTGGCCCTGCTATTAATTGCTGTAGTGTTTTTGAACATACTAACAGTGTGCTGACTTATACCAGCTGAGAATATAGCCCTGTTTTCCTTCTGACAAATTGTGATAAGTTTCCATCATGGTTTTGTGAAGAAACAAAAACAGTAGTGCATAAGAATCAGAAAGCCATATTTAGGGGACAATACTGTGATTCTCCGAAGGGCTGTTGTGATCTAGAAGTGGTTATTCTCTTGTTATTTAGGTATAACTAGCTTGGTATAAGTTTGGTCAGTGCTTCAGCTCAACGGAAGACCTACAGTTGAAAAACTGTTCAATGTATGAGACTAATGTGCACTCAATTCCCTAGGGGCTTTCCACTAATTATTCTTAAGAAGAAAACACTTTTTTACTTCCATGGGTAATAAGTCCAACTGATTTGAATTTATTTTCTGAGTTTAATACTTTCCTACTTTGTCCTCAAATTTAAGCATAATTATTTTTTTACCATGTACTTGAATAGCTTTTTATACCCTACGTTATCTGTATTAACATTGCAATTACTTAATCTTGTCAGGAAGTACTTACAATTGTGGTCATAGCCTCATTCAATGGGTAACTGAACAAAAAACTGAATACTTGGATCTGCAGCAAATTGATGTTTAAATCATAGTGTAAAGCACATAGATAAACATTTAGTATTTAATCATCTGTTAAAATGAAATGCATTTTCAATTCTCAGTTGCTTCATATCAAAATGAAAAGGTAATAAATGTCAAGATTTGATTTCCCATCCCCATCCCTCTTATAAACTGTGTTGGTAGCATCAGTTTTCTAGTGGCGGCATCTTCTTGGGAGCAAAAGGGTCACACTGGGCAGTTGAGCAAAAGCTTCTGGTAACTGGATTTGAATGGTTAAAGTTTGTGCTGGATCTCAAAGGTGCTGCCCTTCTCTGCATTTTTATTTCATGACTTTCTGTTTCTCCTCCCTCCTCCCCAATTAGGAAACAATGTTTTAGAGGATATTTTAGGAATGATGGGAAACTATACTTGCAGCATATTCTTTTAGAACATGGTTCTATTTGTGTTTTCCCTCTTTCTCTTTAGCAGGTAATCTAAGCAGAGGAAGAAAAGCAAGCTGCATACTTAAAATATTTAACATTTATGCTGGCTTTGTTTTGCTTGTTGTTGCTGTCATGATTATTTCACCTGGGAATGTTTAAATTTGGGAAGCTGATTTTCTAGTTCAGGAAAAGTAAAATATTCTATGACCAGTTCCCTGAAAGCCATTAGTGTTTTCTGTCCCAAATATACTTCCAGAAACAAAGGTCATGTTTGTCTGCCCAAGTCTAAAGCATGTAGAAGATTACTTGATTACATAAAAACTATGGGATCTAAGTGTTTGCTCACATGGTGGTCATTACAGTGGAAGCTCTGTAACTAGAAGGTGCTGTAGATACCATGGTGAAACTGTTGTCTCATATCTTTCATTGTGTCTTTCTTCCTGCCATGATTTAAATTTTCTATATTGCATGGGGTTTTAAAAATTTGATTATTTTAACCTTTAAGTTTGCATAAAAGACTAACAGTAACTCTTTTGTTTTGTAGGTGCTAAACCAAATGATCTTTAATTGGTAATATCACTGTTAAGAATGGATGGGGAGGAAAATAAGAAGAGAGATGATGTTGATGAGAATTTACAAGTTGAGTTGACAGAAGAATCCCCAAGAAATACTTCAGAAGAAAATGCTGGATGTGACTCTTCATCTCAACAGAAAACAAGGCTTACATCAGATGAAGTGTTCAGGGACCTTGAAAAGAAAGAAAAAGAGAATGGCACAAACAAAACAGCACTTTCAGAATCAACCAGGCTGGATGTTGTTGAAGCAGAGAAACCTGAAAATGTCTCCAGGAAAAGAAAGCTGAGTTCTTCAGAAGACATGAAAGATACTGGAAGGAAATTGCAAGAAGTTTTAGCTGGAGAATCATGTGGTACAATACCTGGAACTGTAAAAGAGGAAGGGGTCACCAGTGGTCCTGATAGTGACATATTTAATACAGATATCCCGTGCCTACGATATGATTTCAGATGTGCTGCTGATGATGCCATATTGAAAATTCAAAAGGAAAATAAACATTCACAAGATGTGTCAGCTACTGTTTCTGATAAATTATATTCTTCAGAAGAAACCAGTGTTGTCTGTACAGGTGGAAACATAGACAAGCACCCTAAAGGCAAAATGAGTGATCAGTGTTTACCTTCCTGCTCTGATAAGGAAAAACATAAACAAGAAAGCCTCTCTAAACCATCCAAAGAGCAAACACATCCTCACTGTGGTTGCATAGGTGAGTGTAGTTCAACGTCACATATGCATGTTAAGCGAGATCGTGAGAAATCCAAGATATTTTCTTGTGATCTTTGTGGTTTTCAGAGTGCTGAAGAGAGTCTCCTAAATTCTCATTTCCTTGGCAAGACTCACCTTCGACGCCAAAATCTTGCTGCACGGGGAGGATTTGTACAGATATTGACAAAAAAATCCTTTAAAAACCAACAATCTACTGCAACCAAAGAGAGGAATGTCAGGGCAAAACCTGGGACCAATAAATTAAGGGCAAGAACTGTTGATGCAAAAGAATTAAGTATTTGCAGTGCACTGAAAGGCTCAAAAGTAAGCTTATCTAAACAAAATGATGGCAGCGAACTTGTTGAAATGATACCATCTTCAAATACTCCCACTGAAAAAACAGATACTATGACAGAAGAAACATCGCTTTCTTCTGGTACAGAAGGAAATGATAAAGTTCAAACTGAAAAACTAGCAATACCGGGACCATCAGAAAATATTTTGCAGAAAACAGAATCGCTTCCAACTACCAAAAAGCTACTTAACAGTTTACACAGGACAAGGAGATTTGATCAACTGAAACACAAAAGAAATGTTTTCCTGTTAAGGTCTTCATTTGGACAGAGTAGGTCCTCTAGATTAAAAAGGCAGGTTAGAAGAAGATACAGATTGTTGGGGAATAGTAAGAGACCCAAATCTGAAACTCAGAGAGCACATGAAAAGCCTATCTCCAGCACACAGCTTAAACCTAGTGAATCAAGCCCTGTGTCTCATTCAGAACTAGAAACAGATGCTGAAAGTAATTGCAATACTGCTGCAGAAATACAAGATCTTACTGAATGTAAGCCAAATACCCCTTCTTCTAGCACTGCAGGTGCTAAAGATTCTGAAGTTAAACTTATTGCTGATGATGGTGCTCTTCACACTTGCCTGGATTGTGGTCATGTTTTTCATGACCGAGAAAGTTTGGAAACTCATATTGCAGAGCTTCATACAAAAAGGATCCAGTTTCATAGTCAGATGTGTAGCTATTCCTCTGGAGTCAGGGAAGATGTGAAGCAACACTGTCAGGAGGGTAAACACCAGATGGGTGGTTGTAGCTTTAATTGTCAGCTCTGTTCATTTACCAGCTTGAATGTGGACAGCCTTCAAAGCCACATGAGTGAAGTGCACAAAATGTCCCACAGATGTCCAGCTTGCGTTATTTTTTTTCAATTGGAAGAAGAGCTGATAAATCATCAAAAAAATGAGAAACACGGTGGTTCATTATTTCAGCAAGCTACTCTATTGAGTAACAGTGATCAGACCTTGCAAGTGGTACCTTACAATGACTCAGTATCGAACAATAGCCAAAGACTTGCAAAGGAAATGGAAGTGTCAATGCAAGCAAAAATTCAAGACTCTTCCTTCATAAATCATAGAAATGAACTAAAGCATTCTGTTCTGAATAAAACCCAATTTCAATGTAAAAAGTGTTTTTATAAGACGAGATCTTCCACAGTTCTTACAAGGCACATAAAACTCCGACATGCACAAGAGTATCACTTCCTTTGCAAAGCATGTAATCTCTACTCACTGAGTAAGGAAGGAATGGAGAAACATATCAAAAGAAGCAAGCATCTTGAAAATGCCAGGAAAAACAACATTGGACTACGTTTTGAAGAATGTATTGTAAAGGTTTGCGTTGGTGTTGGCGGTATTAAATCAGTGGTGGATACTTCCATTGCTGGGAGTGGAAGTACAGAGTTGGATAAAGAAATTACAGATGTTTCATCCTCTTCTGTGGAAGACTTATCGAGAAATAAGGAATTTGTTCTACTTGAGCAAAGGATTGGTGAAAATGAATTGGTTTTAGCTGATGCATCCCGAGGAGGGAAGTCTAAAGGTACTATTTCTAGGACATGTACCCATTGTGGCCTTTTGGCCTCCAGTGTTACGAATTTGACTGTTCACATCAGGCGAAAGCACAGTCATCAGTACAGCTATTTGTGTAAGGTTTGCAATTACTACACTGTCACCAAAGGAGATATGGAACGTCACTGTGCAACCAAAAAACACAAAAGCCGTGTTGAAATAGAAGGATGTGGAAAACAGAACTCAGAGATCATTGTTAGCCCTGAAGGAGGTAATTTTGAATCCATGAGCAAGAAGATTAACAGCCCCATGACTGCCTTGCCTGAACATGTTGAGGATGGTGGCCAGTCAGATTTGGAAAATTCTGTCTTAGACAATCAGGAAGTTGAGCGAGGAGATGCTGAGTTAAAAGCCACAAGTGCCAATAAGCTGCCAGATATGCAGCCTGGAAGGAGTCCACTGAATATAAACCACCATGTGTTGCTGGAACCAGCAAGGGTTGCTCAAGACTGTGACCCAAGCTTCCAGAGGAGAGCCATGGGTGCAAACGACAACAAGTGTGTACACTGCAGCTTCATTGCTCATTCTGCTGCTTCTTTAGAGCTGCATGTGAAGCGAAAACATACAAAACAATTTGAATTCTACTGCATGGCTTGTGACTACTATGCTGTTACTCGCAGAGAGATGATAAGGCATGCAGCAACAGAGAAACACAAAATTAGAAGAGAATCTTATGTTTGTTCTTCTTCTGGGGAGGAAGCAAATGCAGCAAATACCACTAATGAAGGCGCTGCTTTGCCTCAAGAGGAGCACCATCACAGTGCAGGAGAATCAAAATTTAATTTAGATGAAACAAAGTGTGCCAATGATGCATCAGAAGGTGATCATATAAATAAAAGCTTTACTGAGTGTACTGCCTTAAATAAAAATACATCTCCAGGAATTTCTAAAGATGTCAATTCCCAAAATGCAGTAGGACATGAACTTGATAAGGAGTCTGCAAATGGAGGAGAAAACCCTTATTGTGAAAGATTCCAGCAAACTCCTCAGAAAGATAAAGTTGTTGAACTTGTCAAGGAAGTATCAGTTAAAGAAACAGGTACTTGTGAGGTGCAGAAGAGTAAGCATGGTCAGGAGCTGCTCAACTCAGATGATTATTGCACTGCAGAAAATCAAAATAGATCAAGCCACACAAACTGCAATTCAGAAAAAGGTGTGGAGAACTTGGAAGAAAATAGTGAAAACCCAGAAACAGAATGTAGAGACAAAGACAGTCTCACAAAAAAATCACTGAAGAAGAATATCCCACTTATGCTAAGTCTTCCAGAAACAAGTAGTGCAGTAGAGCAATCAAATTTTACTGGAAACACTGGAGAAGCAGTACAAAATAGACATAGTTTAGATGGTGACAGAAGTTTCAGAGAGGATCCTACTGGGGAGGAGGAAGAAGCCCTTATGGAAGCACAACGTGAAGCTGAAGTAACTATAAATAACAATGTTTGGGAGGCAGATGGCTCAACAGCTGAGGGCATGCAAGAAAGTAGTAATGAGGCTTTAGGAACAGTTATCAGTGCTGATGATAAAGGAAAGGCAATGCAAAATGCTGGCAAGTTTGATTCTTCTATAGTGAGGTTAAAAAGTCATCAAGATGGGGAGGCCACTGACCATTCTGCAGAAGGACAGATGTCAGGGGCAGTGAAAGCTAGTGAGCTCACAGTGACAGCAGACACTTCAACAAGTGGTGGGAAAAAGAAGAAGCCAGAAGGAATTTCCCTTGGGGAATCGACACGTATTCGCTGCGATGACTGTGGTTTTCTAGCAGATGGTTTGAGCGGACTAAATGTTCACATAGCCATGAAACATCCTTCAAAAGAAAAGCATTTTCATTGCTTACTCTGTGGAAAATCATTTTACACAGAAAGCAACCTTCACCAGCACTTGGCCAGTGCTGGGCACATGCGAAATGAGCAGGCGAGCGTGGAGGAGCTGCCCGAAGGAGGCGCAACCTTTAAGTGTTTGAAGTGCACGGAGCCCTTCGATTCCGAGCAGAGCTTGTTTCTCCACATCAAAGAGCAACATGAAGAGCTGCTGCGGGAAGTCAATAAATACATTGTTGAAGACACTGAGCAGATAAACAGGGAGAGGGAAGAGAACCAAGGCAATGTCTGCAAGTATTGTGGGAAGATGTGTAGAAGTAGCAATTCCATGGCCTTCCTAGCTCACATCCGTACCCACACAGGTATGGAAACACTGTCATTGCAATTGGTCTCTTTCAAACAGTGAATTATACCATTGGTCTTTTTCTGCTTGTTAAGCCCTTTTATATTTCTTAGGAACTGGCATTTTTATCGCCTGATAAGCCCCTGATGAAATTCAAAGTTATCTAAAAGGGTATGAAAATACAGTGATCAAAGGGCAGAAAATGTAAGAACATTTCAAGTACAGCCACCCTTCTGCTTTTTGTTTCATATAGAGAGATTTTCTTCCTTTTAATCTAAATTGTAACCATTCATTGGTTCTTATATAATGAAGCAGTGGTGGTTTGAGAGATTAGTTAGCTGTTCTTTCTAACTTTCTCTTCTGTGCAATTGTTTAGTATCCAAATTGTTTATTTCATTTCAATCAAGTGATACTTTCAGCATTTCAGCATTACATAATACTTCAGAATAGATATTTGATATTACATCACTCCTAAAAAATACCAATAAGAAACAACAAGAGGTTTTGGTAGAAATAAGTTATAGCGGTTGGAATTGGTCAGCCTTTTTGGAAGGTGGTATGCAGTGCTGATGTGTTGCACAGGGGTGTAGCATCTGATTTAGTTTCTGTGCTGATCACACTTTAAATTCATTTTTATGTTTAATTTTAAGTGGAAAATTTAAAAACATTTCTGTAGAAAAATGCATAAGCTGCAGTTCTAAATTTATGTAAAAATTCACTGCGATGTTTCTATAAACCTGCCATACATTCTTTATTTTAAATAGACAGCTTTTCTAAATCACTGAGCTCTGCTTAGACAAGTGGTGTCTCCATGGTTGAATTTATGAGTGGATTTGAATAATAAATTCACATTTCAATGAACATATTTTCATTAAAACTGTAAGGTTTATTTTACTGTACTTTTAAATAATGGCTTATTATGGAAGCTATAGTTTAAATTCATGCAGTATTTGAAACTTAGTGCATGGTTACAAGGAAGAGAACAAAAAGGTAACAAAAAGAAGCATAAAAGAATGATAATTCCTGGCATAATCCTAAAATAGTTTTGTAAGTTTTTTTTATGAAAAGGCAAGGGCGTGACTGGACAACAAATCCTAAAAATTAATCTTGGGGAACAGAGACATTGTATTTCAAACCTTTCAAAGTATTTTACTGTAACTGCTGCATTCATGTATACCAATAACTCACATACTTAATACTTTCAGCATTACTTCTGTCCTGTCAATAGCGTAGTTATCTGTATTGCTTCTGCTAATATCCAACTTGGAATGCAGTGTTAAGTCTTCAGAGGGATGCTCATGTTCACATGGTCAGAACAGCTGTATAAGCCCTTAATATGCCCTCTTACGGCAGATAAAACTGAATAAAACTAAGGGGGAGGATGCTAATGGAGCTCTCTTTAGAATTCTTTATGCAACTGTCTGGTCAAGACATGTTGCTTATAATTGATGTGTCCATTACTTGAATTCTCTTGTAATTATAGTCAATAAGTCTTGTAAATGTGTTAAAGCTCACTAAAAGCATACAAATTCAAGAACAGAGTAAGGCTAATAATTTAAAATAATCAATGTAGGCATTTCAGCACTTAATTTCCCTTGTGTGTTGATAGCTGATCATTCTTAATCCATTAAGATTTATTTAGTCGTTTACAATGCAAAATAGGTTTGCACTGGTCACTTGTGCCATTTGAAAATGTCCACCAGGTTAAGTGCAGAATGTAGTCCATTAGTCTTCCTTGACTATATGTATTAATTGCATTTAAAATCAAGTTAATGTGGATGTGAAAGTGAGGTAACTATCAATATATGACAAAGCAACCCTACTTACATAAGTTACATCATTGATTGTAACATTTAGTAAAAGTTAGTGTACTTTTTACCATCTTGTGTGTAGGTCTTATCATGGAGTATATTTTTACTGTGCTTTTGGATAGCACTAAATATGCAAAGCAAAGTGAAAGAATACATTTAATTTTGCAAGTCATTTTTTGGTGCAGAAGTATAGAAGGGTTACAGAACAGAGTTTTATCTGTCCTCTTTCTCATTGCAACTTTAAATGAAATGGTTTTCTTATGCTTTGCTTATTCACATAAATAGTAATGTGGAGACTTTTATTAATACTTAATGGCAAGAAGGCTTTCTCTTCCAATCTGTATTTTTCCTGTTTGTGGTTCTCTTCTTACAGAACCTTTTCTTCCCAACTGTATCACAGTGGATGCAGTTTAATAACAAACAAATATGTTTAGGTGATTGGGAGTAGTGGCAGAAGGTAATGACTTGCTGCTGTAACATTGGTGAGGCAAAGTCCACCATTTCTAGCTTCTGACCTATCCCAGGGTAACAACAGGTGCATAAAAGCACAGCCACACATTTTCCCATTCATTATTCTGATTATATGCTTTTAAAAAAGTCTTTCATTAGCATCTGGATGTGCATAAATAGGTTTATATACATGTGTATGTATGTGTAACCATCACCAACTCCTTTCCTTTTTTCTAATTGAGTAATCAGTGATGATTTGAGGTGGTGGAGGGAAGGGAAGGGAAAGTTGCATAAAGATACGATTAATAATTTCCATTAATAGAAAAATACTGTTTCAAAATACCATTTAATAATGTAGGAGATTTTCACATTGCAAATGAAAGGAAAGCATTGCTGTAGAGGACCTAGCAAGTAAATCCATCAAATGTTGACAAGTGAAAATGAGGAAGTGTAAAGAAAAATAAAAGGAGTAGTAGAGGTGGAAGACTTTTTAGTTTGCAATTGATGCAGGTCCCATAAACTTAATTAACAATCAACATCTGAGGAAAAATCACCTGCAACTGCATCATCTATGTTTCTTTTCTCATCAGATTTCTCAGTTAGTGGCAGTTGTGCACAATGCAAATATGCTGTATTACTCCCCATGTCCTAATCCTAGGAGGAAATGGGATGATGACATTTCGTGTGGTTCTGCTCCCTTTGTATTGGGCCTGAGCTAGGAGCACAGCAATGCCTGCAGGTGCAGGTCATGTTGCCTTTGGCAGGCCTAAAGCTGCAACAGTGAATTTTTTCTTAAAGCTTTGGGTCTTTATTGTCCTAATGTAAAGCAAGGATTATGGACTCAGTTCTTTTTTTATGAAACAGTAGAATGGTTTTTGTCTGTCGGACCTGAACTCTTTAAATTTAGTCTTATTTTCAGTTTGGTGTGGTGGTGTTAGTTTTTGTTTGTTTTGTTGTTATTGTTCTGTTTTGTTTTTGTATGTTGTTGGTTGGTTTGGTGTTCCCCCAATTGTTAAGAGCCTTATTGTTTCCTGCTACCATCAGAAATTGTACATTTGTTTTCCATGCCATAACTCGTGGGTAAAGTAGTTTGGTGGATTTTTTTTATTTTTTTGGCTATTTTTTTGAATAATTTGGTTGGAAAGATGATATAGTGAAAGCAGTGAAATTTTCCTCTTTTTTTTCTGAGAACTTAAAGCCAAATGTGAATCCAGTAGTATCACAGTTTAAAACAGCGTAAGAGAAGCATTGAAGTTGGTGATAAATATGGCTAAGAAATGGTTAAATGTTTTACATTGCTTCAGACAGCTTTATGACAAATACATTTTTTTTTTTACCATTAATTTAAATCACAGTCTAGTGTCTTTATTTTTAGTATAAAATTTTGGGTTGTTCCATCCAAGAACGTACTGGAACAAATTTGGCACCAGCAACCTGAAAGGGAGATACGCTGCTTTTGTTTCAGGTGATAAGTACCGACTGGAGCCTGCCAGCGCTTGAATTTTCATGGAGTTTAAATGGAGATGTTAACAGATATTCTGCTCTGGATCTGAGAAAAAAAAAATCAAAAGCCCTCAAGGCCTCAGTGATTTTTGGATGAGAGCAGTCAACAGAATAATACATTTCTGTATTGTCAGCACACTGTAGTCACGATTGGTCTGAACTCGAGTTCTTCACAAAGGAGTCATGTAAATGGAAAACAGCAAAGGTCTTGTATGGAAGCCCTGTGGGACACCTGCAGAAACAGAATGAGGAACAAATTTACAATTTAATCAGTAGGAGAGAAACTAAGGGAACATAGGATAGAATCCACATGGTATTAGAATTCTGTGAGAAAAAAGAACAGTATAAACACCACTTGGTTTAAAAAAAAATCATCTTCACCTGTGACCTTGTTGTTGTTAATTGTCCAGCTAAAGATCACAAGTTAAAGCATCAACTTTTAGTGGTCTTTTAATGCAAAGATAAGGTTTTATTTTTTATTTGTCCTGGTCTCTTTGTAGAATGCAATGTTGATTTGAAATGTCACCAAATTAATGATTAATTCAGTTTTATCAGGATCATTTAAATAAACTGGGTTTTTTTTCAGTGTGATGGATAGAATGTGATTGCTGTGAGCTGCAGTCTGAACCTGCTTTTGACATTTAAACATATAAAGCTGACTAGATATAACCATTGAGGTGCTAAATATATTTTACATCTACTTCCAACAGTAGAAATGGAAGTATTAAGAGATCTGGCTTCATTGTCATTGAACTGTGAAATATTCAACCTTGTCTGCCTGTGCTTAGTACTGTTGACTTTTTTATTTCAGTTAGAAGATTAAAATTAAATGCTTCATTTTTCGTTAGCTTTTGAGAATTAAATTGAAATTTAAGACTCTAAATTTTTTTACTAAGATCCTCAATTTCACCAGTGGATTCTTGGAGGATGTTCTATTTTCAAGGGCAAAGTAAAAAGGTTCATTGATCAAGTATGATATAGTGCAACATTTTTCTTATCAGAGCTCTTTATGTATATTTATTAAAGATCACATATTTCATATTATGCTTAACTGTATTGGAAGAAGTACTTCACAAAACATATACTAAACATAATATGGAGACTCTTTGACCATATTGTACTTACTTTTAACTGCAATTCTCTGATTTTGATTTATTGATTTAAGGATTTAGTGGTCAGAAAATGGGAAAGTGCTTCTAGAATGATGTTGCTGCGTAATAACCTGGGGACTGACATGTGCCAAATTTAACTATGGCAGTAAAAAAGACAGTTTTTCCATCTTAAGAGATGATCACTGTTAATTAAGATAGACAAATGGATAGACAAATAATTTCACTTTTTGCTGAACTGATGTGGTACAAGAAATAGGTTGATACTTTTTCCTTGGAGAAATAATTTCAGAGTTCTTTGGTCTGCAGCAGACATTTAATATTAAAGTTTGTTCTTGAAATAAATAATAGCCAAAATGTCAATACTTCTGGTTTGCAGAATAATCATAAATTCTTGACCATAAAACAGTCATAAAGGCATAATATTTTATCCACTGTATATTCATACATTGCATGCCATTACAATAGCTAGGTGATGAATCATTTGCTGTGTGTGACAGAACAAATCTGAAATACCAATGCTAATGTGAAATCTATTCAAAGTTGGAAGACTTGTAATATTATTTTACTTTAAAAATATTTGCTAAAAAAAAAAAGAGAATGTTTTGCAGTTTAAACTGATACCAGTCCACTTTAAGACCATTACCTGAGTTTCAGCATCTGGCCATTGGGAAAGACATAGAACAACTTTTGCCATCTTTTTGAAACATCATCTACCTATAGTATTTTCTGCTCATTTTAATGTATTTTGTGGATTTTAATGGCAAGAAAAAGACCAGATTTAAAGTTAAGAGGGTATTTTCTGTGATCTTGAACTTGAGGAAACTTTAATGAGTAATGTATAGAATATACTGTCTGTGTCCTGGGAGTTATAAATTTATGTACAAGACACTTTTTTATTAGGCAAAAGTCTCAAACAGGTTAAATGTGGGATAGGTTTTCAAAAGGTTATTTTTTCTCAGGAATTTTTATTTCTTTAACCATGGGTGATATTTTATTCTAATTCAACTCATATCTTATGCTAAATTTTACTTAGGATCAAAGCCATTCAAGTGCAAGATATGCCACTTTGCAACAGCTCAGCTTGGAGATGCCAGAAACCATGTCAAGAGGCACCTTGGGATGAGGGAATACAAGTGTCATGTCTGTGGGTGAGTAAATTGAAACAGTCTCCACCATGGTTAACCAGGAGAAGAGCACAGAATATGCATTGTTTCAGAATTGAAAACTGTGATGTGAGCAAGAGTGGCTAAAATTATGCATGCATATCCTCCTTTCCATTGTTATGGTAAATTCCTTAAATACAGTTATGACATTCTTTTCCCACTTCTAATCCTGCACTGAAGATGAGCAATTTTATGGGCTACAAGGTCAATTTGAACCTGTAATCTGTAAATTGACTAAATTATAGGATGTTCATTCACATTGCCAGGGAGAACTGTAAATTCCATTTAAAGACATAAAAAATATATAATATAGACTTTACTGTGTGGGGTTTTTTCTTTTGCTATACTGTTATAATTTTAGTACCATTAACAGATTTCGGGACTCCATTAGGGTTTTCATTCTTTATGAAAACAAAACAGAAGACAGATTTTTCAAACAAACGGATCTAAAATATTTCAGGCATAAGACTTTTAAAATAAATTGAAGTCTTTTATGTGTTCTTGTGTTCCTGTTTGTTACCCAAAAAAATCTTGTTTTTCTTCTAACAATCGTTACTTCCTTAGAAGGATCGTTCATAATGTTTAATTGTCCTTCAAATGTGTTGCATTTAATAGGAGGCATTGAGACTCCTTAATGCAAAACTAATTAATTTAGCAGAAATGTTTAAAAGGTTTTAAAATGCCATGGCATATATGGTACATCATAGGACATTCAAAGTTGGATTTTAATACCCTAGTTCTGATTAAAAATATATTTTAATGTTATTATGCTGAAGAAATTAACTAATATATGCATCATATAAAAACATTTTACGCAAACCTATGTAACCTGCTATAGCAGTCTTATGGCTAATGTGTAGAAGAGCACGGGTTCAATTAGATGGTGCTGTGCACACATGCATGGTGTGGTGTGATGTTGGGGATAATATTCAGCAGGAGGAGGTTTTTCAGCCTTAGTGTACCAATCTGCTGCAGGACAAAGTGAGTTGCACATTTTAGAGGACAAGTGAATCTTCAGCTGAAGATGCAGCCGAGTGATTTTCACTGATTCATCTCTCTGTTTTTCTTATAATTTTGCATGTGGCATTGTGAGATGCTTTGGATGAGTTTACTCACTTATGAAAATTAATTGCTGACTTCTTGAAATAAGAAATAAAAATGTATGAGCCTAATTCTTAAGTCCACTATATATCAGTAGTAGGATAACTTGTGCTACTCCTTATTTTGAAGCATAGTTAAAATGAATGTTGTAGGGTATTTTATATTGTTTAAAAATCTTATTTGCTGTCTCTGCTGTATCAATTGCCAAGAACTTGGCATGGAAGATAGTTAAAAACTACAGATCCACAGAAGTGTTTGGCAAAGGCTAAACTCTCTTCCTTAGAAGTTGTCCTTGACATTGGTTGTTTGTTCAATTCCCTTTTAACTTAAACTGAAAAATCACAATATTTTTTTAAATATTTAATAGTGAGAGGAAAAGTAAAAAAAAAAAAATCAAACCAGCAAATACAGTATCTTTTACAAAAAAAGAATAGAATGAAAATTATTAGGATTTGGCATAGTGCCTCATTTTTTCAAAAACTCATTCTATCACTTCAGGATTGACATGTCTGACAGAACCTGTCTCAGAAATTGCACAACTCTCGGCTGGGATTCACAATAGTTATGGAAGAGAGAGAGCAAAAGATGTATAAATGATTTAAACTTTGGATTGAAATGGTAGTCACTTTCCTAAGCTGATTGCTTTCTCTGTGTTGCTGACATGTCATACCTGGTAGCCAGGCAGGTACTTATTTTCCATTTTTGTGTATTGTTAATTTGCATCAACAACATGGAGCTGTGCTATTTAGATATGGCAAAACAATCAGTAAGAGACATACACCACAATACCCCATGCTTGCAAAAATCTGATTTATATCCGTGTTTAAATAATCATCACATTTCACTTAATGTGCACCAAAAATGTATTTTAACAATCATATACTAGCACTGATTTATTTGGAAAAGCCATTTTTGCACTGTAGCTAACAGTCCTGAAGAATTGATGTGAAGAAGGAATGACCAGAGCAGTTTGAGCCATAGTCCATATAATGAATATGCCATCTTATATGTGGAAGAGGAGAAAAAAGTGTTAATAACCTGTGCTGTATTTGTGCTCTTTTAATTGAAAGGACTGGGTAGCTTGTTGGTTAAAAAAATAAAGTAGCAACATAAAAAAGGATAAAATTGCTAGGATTGGCTATCGGATTAGTGGCACTATAGAGCATTGGTACATTAACACCACTGACAATGTCAATTCATTATCATTGATGGCTAAATAATCTTAGAAATGCTCAGTGGACCTATTAGTTCCTGAACATAAGCAGCTCATGCTGCATTTCTTCATTAGCTTTAATTGCTATAAATTTTACCTTTTTAAAAATCATGCTTTAAAAGGTGAAGTGATCTTTCAGGAACATTAACTCTGTAATTTTGTCACAAACAGAAGGTCCTGCACTATGTTTTCTTTTCTACAGTAGTTAATATTCTATCCTCTGACTTTTAGATTCTCAGTAATAAGCCCTCTGCTAGTTGTGAGGATAAATTGTGTTTCAAAAGCTTTTGAATCTGCTTGGGCACTTTTTAAAGGTGAAATGTCAGTGGATCATCATGGTGTGGTCTCAAAATACCACGTTTTTTTAAGACAAATTATTTCAAAATTTTGATCTTAAAAAAAAAGGCAAAAGAAAAAAAAAAGCAAAAAGTGTATTTTTGGTGTTGTTTTAGGAAGGTTTTGCTGCGTCTCAGTTTTCCAAATGATCCTCATATTTACATGCTAGAAAGTACACAATATATAATTCAGCTAGTTGTTGAAAAAGGCAGTAATTTTGCTGTGTTGTTTTATTTTTTTTTAATTGAAGTTCAGGGTTTGTTTTTCTTCAGCTGCACAGCAGAAACTACGTGACACAGAAATTGGACACCGCTAATGTTTTAACATTTGGAATAAACCGTCTGCTACTCATTGCCTTATCGCAGATGTGTGTTAATTGTTTTCTTTTCCATACCCATGGCTGTAAAATATATCCCATTATTTCAGGGGAAATGTCTATTTTCTGTGTGACTTTCTCTCATTTTTGAAGGTCTGACTCTGAAATTGGCTGATATTCTAGGTTAGACGAACAAATCTTGGTTGCCCAGCATTTAAAATTTTTGTTTCATTTGCCTGCTGAAATGCTATGAGAGGCTTATCATGCACTTTTCAAATTTTATCCCTTAGGTAGGATATGAAAAATGCATTGTTCTTCAATTGAGATTTTGAACAGAATTTATAGGCAATGTTTGATTTAAAAATATGTTTATTATTCCTTTGCCTTTTTCTTACCTTTGCTTTTAGAAACAGAAATTTGGGGTATGTAGTTACATGTTTCAAGTAAGAGTGGCTGCTTCCTTCTTTTTTTTTTCTCTCTCCTTTATGACCACTTAAAAATCGATTGAAGAAGATAAGGTAGGTTTGGATTGTTAGGAAAATGTTCAATATTTAAAATGTGCACGTAAACATTTTTTGCTACATTCCTACAGTTTGAAAGGCCAATTTTAGCAATGCCTTTTTTATGTTTATTACACATATAGTATTTAATGTATAGTAGTCAAGTGTTTTGAGAACAAAAGTAAGCCTTTTCAGACAGAAAGAAATTTGGAGAGGGGTCAAAAAGATGATTTTTTTCCCCTGTATTTTGCTGGAGTAGTTATGTCTTGAAGTTTTTTGATGTGGTGTTTTGGTTTTTTGTTATTTGTTTTTGTTGTTTTGCTTGTTTGGGGTATTTTGCTTTGTTTTGGTCTTTTGTTGGCTGGTGGTATTAATCTGTATTTATTTCCTGCTCCTTAATTCTCTGTTTGCTTTGAAACTCTTTTTCTCAATTAATTCTGGAGATAACGTAGGATGTTCTGATAAATATTTTGCTAAATTCAGTTATTTCTTAAAGCCTCAAATAAATAAGATTTGGGGACAGTTATAGTCTCCCAAGCATGGAAATAACCTCACTTCTGCTTCTGTTGTTAATATTAGGAGTCATTCAGAGATTTGTATAACATTCAGTATTTTAATGACACTGGTTGCTTGGAGAATGTCTAACAAAGCTACTCACCTATATTGAGCATAGTGACTAATAGATCTTTGTTCTTGATAGATAAGGATGTGCTTTGACCAGCTGCATAAAAAAAAAAAAGGCTCCACTCCTGTTTGTTGTTTCTGAAAAATCTTCTAGATTTACAGATTTTTTTAACTGATTACTATTAATACAGGCTACTTTTAGTGAAGAGCTGCTCTTAAGATTGCCTTTAGCAAGCAAAAAAGACTTATTCGTAAATTTATTGGTAGGAGCAGGAAAAACATTATCTTTTCAAGGATGCCTTAACGTACTGTAATGTAAATTAATTATTTATACTTGTGAAGTTTGGTAAATCTTAAACAGAAAGTTGCTACTCTAGTAAAACTATTTTTGTGTGGTATTACCTAGTTTTTGTGCATTAGAAGGGATCTCTGTGTAGATGATTATAATGTCACTTTCTGACCTTTGCAGCTTGAATAATTGTAAATCATTGCTTCATAACGTGTCAGAGAATGTCTGTACTAGGGAATTAAATGGCAGAATATAATAGACCAAATTATTGCCTGTCATGTTTTCAACAACACAGTTAGTATTTGAGTTACACTTAATCATTACGTGCATTAGCAACTTCATTGGAATCCAGCTTCAGGCTGAGCATGAAATACATTACATTATTTAAACCTCTAATGGTAGAAGTCATTTATTTGTGTTGAAGTGTACAACATGCAGAGTTTCATAAAGCAAGGAACACTTGAGAGCTTAATTTATCCAAATCAAAGTCTAAATGCAGATAAACACAAGTGGCAAAAATTAGTAATTTTTATAGTCTGGAAATATTTAAAAATACATGGTTGTGGGTAATTGTAGGCAGCAGGAATAAATTAAAATCACTATTTTTAGTCAGCTCTGAGAATTAAAACTTTTATATCTAAATAATCAAATGCATCATGAAATTGCATTTTTGAACTAACAATTAATTATACACATCATGTCTACAGATGTGTCCAAACAAAAAATATATGTTTGGTGCAGCTGTTTAGATCAGAGATAATTGCATGTGAAGTGACTGTTCCAGATCCAGCTATTCTTAGTTTCTCTATCTGCATTTTGCCATTTGGTCCTATCATATACTTGTGTCCACATTTACTTTAGTAAAGAAAAATGAGGTGAACCTACATAACAGCTTTCCAAACTTGCATATGGTTTAAAAAAATTAACAAGAAAATGATAGAAAAATATATGAAATTAAGTAACATATGTGTTATGTGATCTTGCCATTTTTTGTTCAGCTGTCTTATAATTTTGTTAGATTTGACAACCTGACCTTCGTTACCTAGTCCCTCTTTTTACTATTTAAGAAAACTCCTTGAAGTGGAAACAATTTACTGTTGTTCAGAAAAGCTCCCAGCACCTTTAAACAACTGGTACAGATCCCAGGATGTGTTGTGCAAGACTGTCCTGGCCTGGAAGTCTGCCATGGAGTTTGCTGGAACTGGCTGGTAGGAGACTTCTGTACAGGCAGTAGAAGGACTCTTCTGTTTGAGACTGCTGTTAACAATTGACACAGAACAATCAAGACCAGCTTTCCCCCTTAATAAAATGTGTTTTTAGCAATTTGTATGATAAATGGGATTATAATAATGATTTAGTTGTGCTTGCTGAAGAGACAAGGTATATAAGGGGCATACTTACATTGTGTGTTGTGTTTGGAGATAGAAAGAGCTGAGAAGAGTCTGATTCAATGCACTTCCAAATGACAGCTATTGAGGTGCACAGAGGTGTGGCACTTGTAACTGCTGCTTTTACAGCCATGCATTTTTAATATTTTACTTTATTGTAGATTGCTTTAATGTCCAAGATATATTTACTTCTACTGAGCCATAGGCACTTGCTCTGAACACATCCTCTGGCCATGCAGGGTGGGTTTGAGCCCTTTCTGAGGATGCAGGCACTGTGACTAATGGGAAATAGTCTGATGGTGCAAACATTGGTGTTTAACACTTAGTGCTAAGGCAAGCAGCAGTCCTAAAGTTCAGTATCCCAACTGGAAAAGGGACTTCTGTTCTTATCATCATGGTTTAGAAGGATTGGCCGAAAGTTGGGAAAGATACTGTTAAAAAATACCATCAGCTGGCTGAATGAGGTGGCAAAAAGTTAACTTTGTTTTGGTGGCCATGAGAAGAAGGGGGATGGCAGCTGTTGGTGTGAGTAGTTGGTAGTGACAGGGAGAGAGGTTTGCTTGCTTAAAATTGTGGTTGGGTTGTTTTGTCAGTAGGCAGAAGTAGCATGGTTTGGATTTATATCCAGAATTCAGAAAGCTTTTATTTGTTTCAGTTTTCGTTTTAATCATTTGTGTGTAGGAATTGCATCAAGCTCCTAATTCAGCCATGATTTTCCTTGCTGCTTTTAGCAACTTTACTTTGAAATTTAGAGGGAAAAATAATTGACCCTCATCTTAATCAATGA